>NC_041393.1:77503747-77506816 GCF_002162155.2 Triticum dicoccoides
CAAAGAGAAACTGTCATCATCGGTGACGGTTTTCAGGAACGTCATCAGAAATCTGTCATGGATTAACAAGTTTTTTTAGTGTGCGTGTCGACGAATCCCGACCAGCCCATGGCACCTCCATGAACCGGTAAGACGGGGCGAATACAACCTTGCGATGTGGCGGTGCCTCGCCTTGGCGCCGCCGATGGTGTAAGTAGAAGGAGGTGCGCTGAGTCGAACGATGCGTGCCGTCGAGTCCCGGCAAAACGAGGTTGCCGGCGGACTCGACAATGGAGGGTGCACCGGGGACCCTGCATGGATGGCGGCCCTGATACGTCGCCTTCTTGCATAGAGGATGTGACGGGGGTTGCGGATGGCCGGCAACCGCGGCACGTCGTTGCTGTCCTCGTGGGAGTTGTCGCCATCGGGGCTACACATGAACGGCAACCCCAGCATGGCGCCGGGGGTTGCGCGCGAGCGGTAGCACCAACACGTTGCTGGAAGAGTCGTGGGCAACCATGGCGCCATCGTCTTCTTCACCGGCAAGCGATAAAGCAGGCGGCCGGCTCCATCTCCGGCCGTGCAAACGCAGCTCTGGCGGCCACCATGGAGATGTGCTGATAGAGGAAGGGAGAGAGATTAGTTCAGAGCTCATCTTGAGAGAAGATGATCGGCATGGCGTCGATCTTCGTCAGCGGCTCCGGTGTGCCTCACCCGGCCGGCTACGTACAGGGGTCTCGGCCGCCTGCGCGAGTACTCCCGTATGGTGGCTGCGTGCGTCGGGAGCAGTCTGGGGTTCCTCCTCCTCTGCAGATGAGTGCGTGGTGGATGGAGATGAGAGATGGCTGGCGGATGGATGTATGCGTGGGTTGATGGATGTGTGTGCCGTGGATGGCCGGCTTCTCTTGGCGGCTCCCGTGGGTGCTCCCTGCCTGCGTGCTTCGTGCCTCCGTCCCTCCATGTGAGCCTCCCTCTCCACTATTTATAGGAGGAGGTCGATCTCCTGGCGGCTGCGTGACGAGCCAAATCTTCCGATCTTTCTGCTGCTGGATTGATTCAAATCCTTTGCCGATGCTTATCCTTCGGCTGATCATCTTGGCGTACACGTCTGCACAGAAAAGAAAACATACGTAATACGTACCTAGTTGTTCATCGCAGGTGGACCAGTTCCTTTTCGAACGTGCTGAGTCTCCAGGCACCTGAGCTTGGCCAGGTACACGGGTATTCGGACACGTATAGACGCGTGGCCGGCCGGTACATACATATTAGGGTACGTGCTCGCCCATCCGACCGGTGCAAGTATTTGGATACATGGAGGCGTTTTCCCCTGCCCTAGCCGCCGCCACAACCAGGCGACTAGGGAGGCGAATCTTCTTTCACCGATCTCCACCGGCCAGGACGTTGGTCCCCTTTCCCTCCGGCTGCTGCTTCGGCAGCAGGAGGGAGGGGGGACCCCGTTCCTTTGCTCTGTAGTTAGGGTTTGGTTTTGTAGGTCGTGGTGCGTCGTTGGGGTGGTGAAAGCGACGCTCGGGCGAATAAATCTGTCTCAACTCCACTCCCACACTGGCGGTGCTCATCATGGCGGTGTCTCGGAGTTGAAGGCATCGTGTGTTTGCCGATCCTTCAGATCGGCGGTGTTAGGGTTCATGAATGGTGTCGGTGAGGCGGCGGCGGCGACTCCATCATGTGTGTCTCTCCTTCTGCTATGTCCCCGTTGCTGCGGCGTTGTCTCCGACATCATGGTGGAGTAGGGAGGTTTTGTTGTCCAGGAGTACGCGCAGACGGTTGTCTACGCAAGTGACAGCTGGAAGATGGTGCATCTTGTGCTGAGTCTGTGGTTGAAGGCTGACAGTTCTAATTTCCTCCTCCGACGTCATAGTCGTGTGAGGGTGTCAGTTCTGGAGTTCGATGGCGTGTCCAGGGACATGTTGCCCTGGTCTGATTCTTTCAACAGTAATGGTTTTGCTTCAAGCAAGCTACTTTGGAGGTCTGTAAAGCTGCTGATCAGCGATGGAGCCGCGTCGACACTAGTAGAAAACGGAGCTTTAAAACCGGTTTGTAAGGGCCTTTAGTGCCGGTTATGAAACCGGCACTAAAGTGTGGGCACTAAAGCCCCCCCCCCCTTAGTACCGGTTCGGCACGAACCGGCGCTAAAGTGCCACCACGTGGCGTGAGCTCGCACCCTAGTATGGGGGACCTTTAGTACCGGTTGGTGTTACCAACTGGTACTAAAGTTTTTTTTTTGAACTTTTTTTTGAAAATTTTGGAAAAAAAATTTGATTTTTTTTCGATCTTTAATTTTTCTGAATTATTTGATGATTTAGTCTCTAATCACCTCTCTTAACTGCTCAAGTGTGGATCACTCATTCCAAATCATCTAACTTCCTGACCGGTCACCCATCCCTCTCACTACTCCAGCCCAAGCACGCTTAACTTTCGGGTTCTATTCTCCTTCGTTTCCGAGTCTGCACTTGTTGTTTTCCTGACAATAGTAAGATGTCAATCCTATTAACCCTCAGGAGTTTAGTTTGAGCATGAAGTCACACATTTCACCGTTTGAGTTTGAAACTATTATTCTAAAAAAATAGTAATTATTTAGTAACGCTAATATTTCTTGAATAAGTTTGACCGTAGTTTGACCATAGTTTGACCAAAATTCAAAAAATTGAAATAATTATTTAGTAACACTAATATTCTTGAATAATTATGTAGTAACATTAATACTTCTTGAATAAGTAGTTTGACCAAATTTAACCAATTTTTTTTTAAAAAAACTGAAATTTGACCATATCTTTTTTTCTTTTTCGAATTTGAGGATTCTAAAAAATTCCAAACAGGCCGTAGGCGGTCTCCATCGGATGCGGATTTTCTGCTGAATTTTTTGATATATTATACGTTTTTTTCCGACATCGTATGCAAAAGTTGTAGCCGTTTTACATTTTTCCCTACACTTTTAGCAAAACATGTCCAAATTTAAGTTTTCAAATTTTCCTAACTAGTAGATATAGTAATATAACTACCTCTCGAAGGATTTCATTTTTTGAAGTTTTTATCATTTTCTTTTGATTTTTTTCAAAACTGAAATGGCGA
>NC_041393.1:77506978-77524661 GCF_002162155.2 Triticum dicoccoides
AAATTGGCCCCTTTAGTACCGGTTCGTGGCAGGCTTGTCCCCTTTAGTACCGGTTCGTGTTCGTGACACGAACCGGTACTATAGGTTAGACCTTTAGTATCGGTTGGTAACACAAACCGGTACTATAGGGGCTCGTGGGGACCCGGCCTGACGCCAGCCTGCCACTACCCCTTTAGTACCGGTTCGTGGCACGAACCGGTACTAAAGGCTCAACACGAACCGGTACTATTGATCGCAGCCACGAACCGGCACTATTGATCACATTAGTGCCGGTTTTTTTACAAACCGGCACTAATGTGCTTCACATTTGACCCTTTTTCTACTAGTGCGAGCTCGCGTGAAGAGGTGATCTGTCTCCTTTTTCTTAGTGGAGAGGGGCAGACGCTGGTTTTTTGCATAGGATTATCCTATCTTTACGGTCCTGTAATGTCGATGTTTACGTGGCTTGTAACTGAATCTTTATTTTATTAATGAGACACGTATTATCATGCAAAAAAAATATTTGGATACATGCATACCACGGTACACACACATGGCCACGATCATGCATGTCATCATTCGATGCCATGGATGGGTACGTGAAGGAGCACCTACATGCATGAATCAATGTCTAGCTAATGCACTAGTACACATCTGTATCTTTGGCATTGCCCTTTTTTTCTTTAATTATTTTAGAATGCCAATAAATATTTTTTGACATAGCTCGTACAAAACCGCTTCAAACAAATGCCCCCTCACCAAGTCGTGTTCGAATGCGAAGCAAATCGGACGCGTGACTTGGTGAAAGAATTTTCTGTGGGCCAACAAGCGCAATTTATTTTTGCAGCCTTCAAATGTTTTTTTATAGCACTTGTGAGTCACATGTGCTTGTGAGAGAAAACACCTCTGTGGCTATTAGCGAGTAAATTCGCCAACGCCAAAAGTAGAAAAGGAAAAAAATGGAGGTGCTTTACTGTAGCACGATTGTTGCCGTGCTGCCTGGCAATAAAGTAACCTCGAATCCTCCTCAACTTGCGGCGAAATACCATGCCAGGCAATGAATGTTTTATTAGTCAAGTCGCGACCGGTTAGCTGCACGGTGCTAGCCGACAGGATTGACGGGTTTCACAGCTTCGTACTGGCCGCACTGGCCAACGCTGAAGCTAAGAGTGGTTGAGGTACCTTGTTGGGTCGTATTGCTGCCACGACGCCTATCAACAAAACTTCCTACATCATCCTCAGCCCGCAGCGAAACACCATGCCACATGCTGAAGATTTTATCAGACAAGTCGGGACCGTTTAGCTGCACGGTGCCAGCCGACGAGACTGAAGGGTTTCACAGCTTCGCGCTGGCCGCACTAGCGCGCTACACTGTTCCCACAATTAAGCTTGGTGTGGCCATGCGGACGGGACATCGGAACGCCATCGATGTCTCGCCCTATCGCCGAGTGTGACGTGTCGGTGACAAGGCCGACTTGGTGTAGCGACGACAGTGTTGTGCACACCCCCTGTTGTCGCCTAAGATGTTTGAGGGCATAGCGTTGCCCCCGATGATGTTGTTGTAGAGTTGCCGTAAGACCGACGACTGAGGGGCAAGGCCATCTTCAGTGTCGGCAGCCCGGCTCGAGGCTGGGTGTTGCCGTTGTTGGCGATGCCTACGGCTTCCGGTGAAGACGGCGTCGTGCGGGGACGGCACCCGTCGACGCCAAGTATCGAGGCCCTAGCGTTGCCCCCGGTGTTGTCGTTGTTGGTGAAGCGACGAAGTGCTAACACTGAGGGGCGCCGCCGCCCTCGATGTTAGTGACGTAGGTTGTAGCGTGGTTGCCAACATCTTGGCGACATGGCTTGGCGCCAGGTGAGGAGGCTGTTCAGCAATGAGGACCTCGGCCCCCAGCCCTCCCGCCATGGGCGTTGTAGAGGTTGTCGGTGAAGCGGACGTTTGAAGGGCGGTGATGCCGCTCGGCGCTCGTGGTGGTGTCGAGCCAAAGGTGCGTCGCTAGCACACATACATGTGGGCAGCGTGTCTCATCCGCATAGAAACTTAGTTGCTCCTGCACAACGTTAGAGGAACCAAACGACTGGAAATACCAAATGAAAACCACTGCCGAAGAGGATGAGAGATAGAGAGAAAAAAAGGTGTTTTTTTGTTTAAGATGTTGGCTTTTCCGCTGGACACTAGCTATGAGTGTGACGCCGAAAAAGACTGCCGAAGGACTTAGTCATCGGGAATCGTCGAAAAGCCATGACGATCGCAACTCAATAACTTGTTGCCTTATGTGTCTCTTTGTGTGTGAGTATGTGCGTATCACATTGACGTGATTGGAATGCTCCTGAGATGCAGCAGGGAATCGTACCCTAGCCCATCATGGCAAGGAATAAACCCACGGCTCCACCATGCTCCCTTTCGGGCCTCAAGAACCCAGAGACTCTGGGTGAGGTGAATTTAGGGTATGTGGTTTTTGGACAACGGCTGGAAAACATATGTTCATGCCTTTGTTGAGGGGTGGTGGATGACTACCTCCCGCCTTCTTTCGAGTGGTTCCCTTACTGCTTGCACGCCAGGGCTTCTGAAATTTTGTGGGGATTTTTATCTCGCGCTTTTCTTCATGGACGGCCTTGGTGGCCACGAACTCCCAAGGATCGTCTCCCCTTGGAGAGAATAGCTTCATGGGCGGCCTTGGTGACCGCGAACTTTCGAGGATCGTCTCCCCTTGGAGAGAATAGCTTCATTGGTGGCCTTGGTGGCCGCGGACTTCTAGGGATCGTCTCCCCTTGGAATGATTGCTTCATTGACGGCCTTGGTGGCTGTGGGCTTCAGAAAATTGTATCCTCTTTCGAGACGCGTTTGCACGCGCTTGGAGGTTTGCTTTTATGTTTCTTCAGGGACCACCTTGAGAACTTGGAAGGCAGTCATCCACCAATGTGGACTAAAACCCTCACGCATTTTATGTGGAGTTTTGCTGGCACGCCCCAGGGTCGTCAAGCGGCTACGCACCTAACCCAACTTGTGTTGGATCAGGCAGCCCTTTCCTGATCTTTTGCCTAGAGTCTTCCCTGGAGCGTGTGGAGTCTCTAGGAACCTGAGACAAGTCCGGGAGCCTGGGGGTCTGGGGCTTCATTGTTTAGAAGCAACCCAAGTAGTATTCTCCGCTGCCTCCGGGAGCATATGGTGGGTGTGTTGGGGAACGTAGCAGAAATTCAAAATTTTCCTACGTGTCACCAAGATCTATCTATGGAGAGACCAGCAACGAGTAGAAAGAGAGTGCATCTACATACCCTTGTAGATCGCTAAGCGGAAGCGTTCAAGTGAACGGGGTTGATGGAGTCGTACTCGTCGTGATTCAAATCATCGATGATCCTAGTGCCGAACGGACGGCACCTCCGCGTTCAACACACGTACAGCCCGGTGACGTCTCCCACGCCTTGATCCAGCAAGGAGAGAGGGAGAGGTTGAGGAAGACTCCATCCAACAGCAGCACAACGGCGTGGTGGTGGTGGAGGAGCGTGGCAGTCCAGCAGGGCTTCGCCAAGTACCATGGGAGAGGAGGAGTAGGAAGAGAGGTAGGGCTGTGCCAGAACTTCGTGTATAGCTCCCATGCGCCTCCCCACTATATATAGGGGTGGAGGGGCTGGTTTCTTGCCCTCCAAGTCCATTGAGGCGTTGGCCAAGGTGGGAGGAAAGAAATCTCATTATTTCCTTCCCCACCGATTGTTATCCCCCCTTTTTAGGGATCTTGATCTTATCCCTTCGGGATATGATCTTATTCCTTCTAAGGGGGGATCTTGGTGCGCCTTGACCAGGGGTGTGGGGCCTTGCCCCCACTACCACGTCCATGTGGGTCCCCCCATGCAGGTGGGCCCCACTCCGGAACCTTCTAGAACCTTCCCGGTACAATACCGAAAAATCCTGAACATTTTCCGGTGGCCAAAATAGGACTTCCCATATATAAATCTTTACCTCTGGACCATTCCGGAACTCCTCGTGACGTCCGGGATCTCATCCGGGACTCCGAACAACATTCGGTAACCACATACAAACTTCCTTTATAACCCTAGCGTCATCGAACCTTAAGTGTGTAGACCCTACGGGTTCGGGAGACATGTAGACATGACCGAGACGTTCTCCGGTCAATAACCAACAGCGGGATCTGGATACCCATGATGGCTCCCACATGTTCCACGATGATCTCATCGGATGAACCACGATGTCAAGGACTTAATCAATCCCGTATTCAATTCCCTTTGTCTATCGGTATGTTACTTGCCCGAGATTCGATCGCCGGTATCCAATACCTTGTTCAATCTCGTTACCGGCAAGTCACTTTACTCGTTCCGTACCACATCATCCCATGATCAACTCCTTGGTCACATTGCGCATATGATGATGTCCTACCGAGTGGGCCCAGAGATACCTCTCCGTTTACACGGAGTGACAAATCCCAGTCTCGATCCGCATAAAACAATAGATACTTTCGGAGATACCTGTAGTGCACCTTTATAGTCACCCAGTTACGTTGTGACGTTTGATACACCCAAAGCACTCCTACGGTATCCAGGAGTTACACGCTCTCATGGTCGAAGGAAGAGATACTTGACATTGGCAAAGCTCTAGCAAATGAACTACACGATCTTTTGTGCTAGTCTTAGGATTGGGTCTTGTCCATCACATCATTCTCCTAATGATGTGATCCCGTTATCAACGACATCCAATGTCCATAGCCAGGAAACCATGACTATCTATTGATCACAACGAGCTAGTCAACTAGAGACTCACTAGGGACATATTGTGGTCTATGTATTCACACGTGTATTACGATTTCCGGATAATACAGTTATAGCATGAATAAAAGACAATTATCATGAACAAGGAAATATAATAATAATACTTTTATTATTGCCTCTAGGGCATATTTCCAACAGTCTCCCACTTGCACTAGAGTCAATAATCTAGTTCACATCGCCATGTGATTAACACTCACAGGTCACATCGCCATGTGACTAATACCCAAGAGTTTACTAGAGTCAGTAGTCTAGTTCACATCACTATGTGATTAACACTCAATGAGTTTTATGTTTGATCATGTTGCTTGTGAGAGAGGTTTTAGTCAACGGGTCTGAACCTTTCAGATCCGTGTGTGCTTTACAAATCTCTATGTCATCTCCTAGATGCAGCTACCACGCTCTATTTGGAGATATTCCAAACAACTGTTCTACTTGGAGCTATTCTAAATTATTGCTCCATTATATGTATCCGGTCTCTCTACTCAGAGCTATCCGGATAGGTGTCAAGCTTGCATCGTCGTAACCTTTACGACAAACTCTTTTACCACCTCCATAATCGAGAAAATTCCTTAGTCCACTAGTTACTAAGGATAACTTTGACCGCTGTCCTATGAGCCATTCTTGGATCACTCTTGTACCCCTTGACTGACTCATGGCAAGGCACACTTCAGGTGCAGTACACAGCATAGCATACTGAAGAGCCTACATCTTAAGCATAGGGGACGACCTTCGTCCTTTCTCTCTATTCTGCCGTGGTCGAGCTTTAAGTCTTAACTTTGTACCTTACAACTCAGGCAAGAACTCCTTCTTTGACTGGTCCATCTTGAACACCTTCAAGATCATGTCAAGGTATGTGCTCATTTGAAAGTATTATTAAGCATTTTGATCTATCCTTATAGATCTTGATGCTCAATGTTCAAGTAGCTTAATCCAGGCTTTCCATTGAAAAACACTTTCAAAATAACCCTATATGCTTTCCAGAAATTCTACGTCATTTCTGATCAACAATATGTCAACAACATATACTCATCAGAAATTCTATAGTGCTCCCACTCACTTCTTTGGAAATACAAGTTTCTCATAAACTTTGTACAAACCCAAAATTTTTGATCATCATCAAAGCATACATTCCAACTCCGAGATGCTCACTCCAGTCCTTAGAAGGATTGCTGGAGCTAGCATACCTTTTAGCATCCTTAGGATCGACAAAAACTTTCTGATTGTATTACATACAACCTTTCCTCACGAAAACTGGTAAGGAAACTCGTTTTGATATCCATCTGCCAGATTTCATAAATACAGCTAATGCTAACATGAATCCGACGGACTTTAAGCATCGCTACGGATGAGAAAATCTCATCGTAGTCAACTCCTTGAACTTGTGAAAAACTTTTCGCCACAAGTCGAGCTTCATGGACGGTGACATTACCATCCACGTCCGTCTTCTTCTTAAAGATCCATTTATCTTAATGGCTTGCCGATCATCGGGCAAGTCCACCAAAGTCCATGGATCCGTTCTCAGATTTTATGGCCTCGAGCCATTTATCGGAATCCGGGCCCACCATCGCTTCTCCATAGCTCGTAGGTTCATTGTTGTCCAGCAACATGACTTCCAAGACAGGATTACGTACCACTCTGAAGTAGTACGCATCCTTGTCATCCCACAAGGTTTGGTAGTGACTTGATCCGAAGTTTCATGATCAATATCATAAGCTTCCACTTCAATTGGTGTAGGTGCCACAGGAACAACTTCCTGTGCCCTGCCACACACTAGTTGAAGAGACAGTTCAATAACCTCATCAAGTCTCCACCATCCTCCCACTCAACTCTTTCGAGAGAAACCTTTCCTCGAGAAAGTACCCGATTCTAGAAACAATTCATATTGCTTTCGGATCTGAATTAGGAGGTATACCCAACTGTTTTGGGTGTCCTATGAAGATGCATTTTATCCGCTTTGGGTTCGAGCTTATCAATCCTGAAACTTTTTCACATAAGCGTCGCAGCCCCAAACATTTAAGAAACGACAACTTAGGTTTCTCTAAACCATAATTCATACGGTGTCATCTCAACGGAATTACGTGATGCCCTATTTAAAGTGAATGTGGTTGTCTCTAATGCCTAACCCATGAACAATAGTGGTAATTTGATAAGAGACATCATGGTACGCACCATATCCAATAGGGTGCAACTATGATGTTCGGACACACCATCACACTATGGTGTTCTAGGCGGTATTAATTGCGAAACAATTTCCACAATGTCTTAATTGTGTGCCAAAACTCGTAACTCAGATATTCATCTCTATGATCACATCATAGACATTTTATCCTCTTGTCACAATGATCTTCTACTTCACTCTGAAATTACTTGAACCATTCAATAATTCAGACTTGTGTTTCATCAAGTAAATATTCTCAACATCTACTCGAATCATCTGTGAAGTAAGATCATAACTATATTCACTGCATGCCTCAGCACTCATTGGATTGGACACATCAAAATGTGTTACTTCCAACAAGTTGCTATCTTGTTCCATCTTACTGAAAACGAGGCTTTTCAGTCATCTTGCCCATGTGGTATGATTTGCATATCTCAAGTGATTCAAAATCAAGTGAGTCCGAACGATCCATTTGCATGGAGTTTCTTCATGCATATACACCAATAGACATGGTTCGCATGTCTCAAATTTTTCAAAATGAGTGAGTCCAAAGATCCATCAACATGGAGCTTCTTCATGCGTTTTATACCATTATGACTTACATGGCAGTGCCACAAGTAAGTGGTACTATCATTACTATCTTATATCTTTTGGCATGAAAATGTGTATCACTACGACCGAGATTCAATAAACCATTCCTTTAGGTTTAATACTAATCTTGATGGTAGAGGGAGCGTGCGATGTTTGATCACATCAAACTTGGAAACACTTCCAACACATATCGTCAGCTCACCTTTAGCTAGTTTCCTTTTATTTCGTAGCTTTTATTTCGAGTTACTAACACTTAGCAACCGAACCGGTATCCTGTACCCTGGTGCTACTAGGAGTACTAGTAAAGTACACATTAACAAAATGTATATCCAATATACTTCTATCGACCTTGCCAGCCTTCTCATCTACCAAGTATCTAGGGTAATTCTGCTCCAGTGGCTGTTCCCCTTATTACAGAAGCACTTAGTCTTGGGTTTGGGTTCAACCTTGGGTCTCTTCACTAGAGCAGCAGCTGAATTGCCGTTTCATGAAGTATCCCTTTGTTCCCTTGCCCTTCTTGAAACTAGTGGTTTCGTCAACCATCAACAATTGATGCTCCTTCTTGATTTCTACTTTCGCGGTGTCAAACAACGCGAATATTTCAAGGATCATCATATCTATCCCTGATATGTTATAGTTCATCACGAAGCTCTAGCAGCTTGGTGGTAATGACTTCGGAGAAACTATCACTATTTCATCTAGAAGATCAACTCCCACTTGATTCAAGTGATTGTTGTACTCAGACAATCTGAGCACAAGCTCAACAATTGAGCTTCTCTCCTTAGTTTGCAGGCTAAGAAAATCGTCGGAGGTCTCAAACCTCTTGACGTGGGCACGAGCCTGAAATCCTAATTTCAGCCCTCGAAACATCTCATATGTTTCGCGATGTTTCGAAAATGTCTTTGGTGCCTCTACTTAAACCATTTAACTGAACTATCACGTAGTTATCAAAATGTGTATGTTCGATGTTCGAAACATCCACAAACGACGTTTGGGGGTCAGCACACTGAGCAGTGCATTAAGGACATAAGCTTTCTACTGTTCGCATAATTGCTACTACCAACTTTCAACTATATTTTCTCTAGGAACATATCTAAAACAGTAGAACTAAAGCGTGAACTACGAAATAATTTGCAAAAGGTCTTTTGACTATGTTCAAGATAATTAAGCTCATCTTATGAACTCCCACTCAGATAGACATCCCTCTAGTCATCTAAGTGATTACATGATCCGAGTCAACTAGGCCGTGTCCGATCATCACGTGAGACGGACTAGTTATCATCGGTGAACATCTTCATGTTGATCGTATCTACTATACGACTCATGCTCGACCTTTCGGTCTCCGTGTTCCGAGGCCATGTCTGCACATGCTAGGCTCGTCAAGTTAACCCTAAGTGTTTTCGCTGTGTAAAACTGTCTTACACCCGTTGTATGTGAACGTAAGAATCCATCACACCCGATCATCACGTGGTGCTTAGAAGCGACGAACTGTAGCAACGGTGCACAGTTAGGGGAGAACACTTCTTAAAATTTTGTAAGGGATCATCTTATTTACTACCGTCGTCCTAAGCAAACAAGATGCATAAACATGATAAACATCACATGCAATCAAATAGTGACATGATATGGCCAATATCATTTTGCTCCTTTTGATCTTCATCTTCGGGGCTCCATGATCATCATCGTCACCGGCACGACACCATGATCTCCATCATCATGATCTCCATCATCGTGTCTTCATGAAGTTGTCACGCCAACGACTACTTCTACTTCTATGACTAACGCGTTTAGCAATAAAGTAAAGTAAGTTACATGGCGTTCTTCAATGACACGCAGGTCATACAAAAATAAAGACAACTCCTATGGCTCCTGCCGGTTGTCATACTCATCGACATGCAAGTCGTGAATCCTATTACAAGAACATGATCAATCTCATACATCACATATCATTCATCACATTCTTCTTGGCCATATCACATCACATAGCATACCCTGCAAAAACAAGTTAGACGTCCTCTAATTGTTGTTTGCATGTTTTACGTGGCTGCTATGGGTTTCTAGCAAGAACGTTTCTTACCTACGCAAAACCACAACGTGATATGCCAATTGCTATTTTACCTTCATAAGGACCCTTTTCATCGAATCCGTTCCGACTAAAGTGGGAGAGACTGGCACCCGCTAGCCACCTTATGCACCAAGTGCATGTCAATCGGTGGAACCTGTCTCACGTAAGAGTACGTGTAAGGTCGGTCCGGGCCGCTTCATCCCACAATACCGTCGAAACAAGATTGGACTAGTAACGGTAAGCATATTGAACAACATCAACGCCCACAACTACTTTGTGTTCTACTCGTGCAAAGAATCTACGCAATAGACCTAGCTCATGATGCCACTGTTGGGGAACGTAGCAGAAATTCAAAATTTTCCTACGCGTCACCAAGATCTATCTATGGAGAGACCAGCAACGAGTAGAAAGAGAGTGCATCTACATACCCTTGTAGATCGCTAAGCGGAAGCGTTCAAGTGAACGGGGTTGATGGAGTCGTACTCGTCGTGATTCAGATCACCGATGATCAAGTGCCGAACGGACGGCACCTCCGCGTTCAACACACGTACAGCCCGGTGACGTCTCCCACGCCTTGATCCAGCAAGGAGAGAGGGAGAGGTTGAGGAAGACTCCATCCAACAGCAGCATAACGGCATGGTGGTGGTGGAGGAGCGTGGCAATCCCGCAGGGCTTCGCCAAGCACCATGGGAGAGGAGGAGTAGGGAGAGAGGTAGGGCTGCACCAAGAGGGAGAGAACTCATGTGTATGGCAGCCCCAAATCTCAACTATATATAGGGGGAAGGGGGGGCTGCGCCCCCTTTAGGGTTTCCCACCCCCAAGGGGTGCGGCCAGCCCTAGATGGCAAAGGGGAGGCGGCCAAGAGGGGAGAGGAGAGGGAGGCGCACCAATATGGGCCTTAAGGCCCATCTGGACTAGGGTTTGCCCCCTCCCACTCTCCCTTGCGCCTTGGCCCCTTGTGGGGGGCGCACCAGCCCTCCTAGGGGCTGGTCCCCTCCCACACTTGGCCCACGCAACCTTCTGGGGCAGGTGGCCCCACTTGGTGGACCCCCGGGACCCTCCCGGTGGTCCCGGTACAATACCGATATCGCCCGAAACTTTTCCGGTGACCAAAACAGGACTTCCCATATATAAATCTTTACCTCCGGACCATTCCGGAACTCCTCGTGACGTCCGGGATCTCATCCGGGACTCCGAACAACATTCGGTAACCACATACAAGCTTCCTTTATAACCCTAGCGTCATCGAACCTTAAGTGTGTAGACCCTACGGGTTCGGGAGACATGTAGACATGACCGAGACGTTCTCCGGTTAATAACCAACAGCGGGATCTGGATACCCATGATGGCTCCCACATGTTCCACGATGATCTCATCGGATGAACCACGATGTCAAGGACTTAATCAATCCCGTATTCAATTCCCTTTGTCTATCGGTATGTTACTTGCCCGAGATTCGATCGTCGGTATCCAATACCTTGTTCAATCTCGTTACCGGCAAGTCACTTTACTCGTTCCGTAACACATCATCCCGTGATCAACTCCTTGGTCACATTGCGCATATGATGATGTCCTACCGAGTGGGCCCAGAGATACCTCTCCGTTTACACGGAGTGACAAATCCCAGTCTCGATCCGCATAAAACAATAGATACTTTCGGAGATACCTGTAGTGCACCTTTATAGTCACCCAGTTATGTTGTGACGTTTGATACACCCAAAGCACTCCTACGGTATCCAGGAGTTACACGCTCTCATGGTTGAAGGAAGAGATACTTGACATTGGCAAAGCTCTAGCAAATGAACTACACGATCTTTTGTGCTAGTCTTAGGATTGGGTCTTGTCCATCACATCATTCTCCTAATGATGTGATCCCGTTATCAACGACATCCAATGTCCATAGCCAGGAAACCATGACTATCTATTGATCACAACGAGCTAGTCAACTAGAGACTCACTAGGGACATATTGTGGTCTATGTATTCACACATGTATTACGATTTCCGGATAATACAATTATAGCATGAATAAAAGACAATTATCATGAACAAGGAAATATAATAATAATACTTTTATTATTGCCTCTAGGGCATATTTCCAACAGGGTGCGTGTCGTGTTTTGTGGGTATAAGAGCCGCTACACTAGACAAGTCCCAAGGCAGCCAAATCGTCCGTCCCAGCTGAGTGTGGTTCGGGAAAAGCCAATTTTTGTAGGATTTTGCAATCCATAAGAAGGGGAAACAAAAGAAACACGAACAAGTCCGCTTCATGCAATTGTGAGTGCAATGCGGACTCTGATAAGCCCCCGAAAACTCCCCTCTTGGAAGGCAAAAGAAGAAGAAAACAAGCCAAAGAGAGAAAGAAAAAAAAGAAAAGGAATCCTTTTTATGCAAAGTACTTTTTCAAGAACCTACCGTTGATCGGTGGCATCGGCCGGGCTCCTTGCGGATCAATCACTTGGGCACCTCTGAGGACGTGCGTCATGGCGCACTGGTAGGTGGCACCAGCGTTCATCAACCCGAAAGGCATCATGGTGTGGTAGAAGTTGCCTTTCGAGGTTCTGAACGCGGTGTCGATGGCGTCAAGTGTTGGCTCGATGTAGTTGGGGACAACATTGCTACTCTCAATGTCCGACGATTGAGAGGTGACAGGTTCCTGGATTTCTCCAGTCTCCTTCGCCGGCGCCTGCCCCCAGCGCTGGGACTGGAATGGCACCCAAGTGGGGAGTATCATCCCCTGTCGAGGGAATGACTCATCCCCCTCTAACCTGGGGACGGACCTTGATAGAAGGCGGCGTTGGCTTGGATCAGCCCACCATCGAGTTGGCGGCGGTACTTCCGTCAAAGGTGCTCTGCGAGGAGCTCGCGGAGGCAAGCCCGACGCATGCGGAAGGTGACGAATCTTAGTCAAAGGCTGCTCCTTGTGAGTGACAAGGGCAACCTCCTGAGAAATGAGAGGTGTTGTCGTGGTGGCGAGGACAAGGTCGGATAGCCGATGCTCCACCTGAGCGATCGGAACCCGTGATGGCTCGCCTGCTTGGCCTTGTCCCCATGAGGTCCATGACTCCACGCTCACCATGTTCACGGAGTGGTAGTCTGGATTGACGGCCTCTGGGTCTAGGGTGACCCTTTTCTCATTGACGGCTCGTTGGAGCCATTCCTTGAAGGCGATGCAATCCTCGATTGCGTGGCCTACGTACCTGTGGTATGGGCAATACAAAGGATTGTCATCCATGTTTACCTGGTCAGGTCTTTGAGGTTCGGGCAGATTCAGAGCCCGATGCTCCATCAGTTGGTCGAACATGTCTTTCACCAACTCGCGGCGAAAGATGTACGACTTCTTGAGAAGATCATGCATGGATGCACGTCGCCTCCCCCCAGCTTGCTCGGTCCATACACCCAAGGTGGGCATGGTACTTCGTGGTGCTGAGGTAAGCATCCTGGTGGCGTTCGCCTCCGCCGCCACATTTGTCCTGCCCCCATTGTTAGGGAGCTTAGACGTTGAGGCAAAGCGCTTGGCAGGGTCAAAGGCGCTCGCATTCTTGTAGAGCTCCATGATCTGTGGAGACTTGTCGAACTCCAGCTTGGTGGCTGCAACAGCTGAGCTGAGAGCGCTAAAGTTTCTTGGCTCACGCCGAGACACCTCTAGCGACCAGTCCTGCTGCATGCCATGGACACACATCTCAATGGCATCCTCGAGATGCATCTCCCTAGCGAGACGCACGTAGCTGTTGCGGAAGCGGATGATGTAGTCATCGATGGACTCCTCTCGCCGCTGCCGAACTTGTGCTAGTTCGACAACAGAGAAATCCTTCTTCATGGCGACGAAGTGTCTCTTGAAGACTTCCTTCATGCTCGCCCAGCTGGTGATGGATCCCACCGGTAAGCGACTATACCAGTGGAAGGCAGGGCCAGTCAATGACCCTGAGAATTGTCAAAGAAGAAGTGAAGAGCTATTAGCGGCGTCGCCGCAAGCCGCCTCGAAATACGCTAGATGCTCCCGTGCATCACCAGTCCCGTCAAACTGACGGAACTTCGGCGGATGCCAACCAGCAGGGAACGACACTAGGTCGTGCCATGCTTCATAGGGCTTCTCGAGCTCGCTTTCTAAGGTGCGGGGCGCTTGCTCGATGGACATCTGCTTGAGCTTCTTGGTCACCATGTCTTCGACGATGTCGTGGTAGTTCTTTAACATGCTTGGGTCTGATGCCCCATCGGCCACACCGGTGGGCTTGACCAATGGTAGCCCCCGCATGCCTTGGTCTTGCTATTGACGCCCATCATTGGGTGGCGCACTTGCTAGCTCCATGGCTTGAAGCTCCTCCTCTTGCGGGTCCACCACTCGCCTTGGTGTCCCCGGCGCCTCGAGGTTATTGTTCATCATGAGATCGATAAACCGATCAACTTTCGCGGTTAGTTGATCGATTGTACGGCCTTGCTCGCGCACCTGATCAACAAGGTTTACTTCGAGCGGTTCGCCATTTCCTGCAAGACGGGATGGGTTAGCGTTGGAGGCTCTCAATGCCTCCGTTGCTGCTGCTTCCGCGGCCTCCTGGTCGGCGTCACCATCAGTGGCCACATGTACGGGCGCCGTGTGGAGATCTTCAAAGCCGCCTTCATAGTCTGATACAACAGACTGAGCAAGCTCATGGTAGGGCGGCACGCTCGAGTGCATTTGACAGAGAAGCTGCCCGAAGCTTCGATATCCTAGCTAATAGTGTCCTTGAGGGAGTCGGTAGTTACAGGTTGTAAAATATTCCTAAGAGCTTACCAAGCAATTGTTTCATTCGTCGTGAGTGATCGAAAAAACCCAAGTTGGCACAAACACCTCGCTCACCAGAATGTGGGGATCCGCCCTGATGACAAACGTAGAGGGAATGGATCGTACAGAGGTTTGTCTGGAGTCCATTTGGCCAACGAGAATTTGGTGTTAAGACTGTTCCCCTTTGGTGTTACAAGCAAAGAAATAAGAGTTGGGGAAGTTTTTTGCTTCAAGTAACCGCACCCAAAGGCCATCGTGGTCCTGTGAGAGATTCCAAATCCATTTGGCAATAAGGGCGAGGTTCATCTTTCTAGAATTCAGAATGCCGAGGCCTCCTTGGTTTTTAGGTCTGGCCATATGATATTTGTGTTTTTTGGCATCGGCTTCCTAGAAAAATCTAGCCTGCACTTTCTCAAATTCAGAATGTACCCCATCCCCAAGGATAAACAAGCCCATCGCAAAGGTTGGAATCGCAGAACACGCGTTTAGTCAGCGTAAGACGAGGAACTGAAGACATGAGCTTCACTTTCCACAGATCACAAGTAGTACGCTCGTACCTTCACAAGAGAGGAGCACCTTCAGAAACAGAAACTTGGACTGAAACCTACTCCCTCCGTTCCAAAATAGATGACCCAACTTTGTATTAACTTTAATACAAAGTTGGGTCATCTATTTTGGAACGGAGGGAGTATGAAATAGTCCGATCTGCTTCTTCTACGCTGCTATTGCACCTGAAATTATAGCAGAAATGGAGATAATACTACAAGAGTATGCGGTTAATCCTCTCTAAGTAAGGCATGAACAATCCTTTGCCTGCTGTCTTCATATTGTCTACATGACCCTTTGCTTCACGCTGATTTCTTGCCTCTTTACCGAATCATGAAGCACAGGCAATATGCTGATTTGTTTTGCTTTTCCTAAAGATGATTTTCCACCTTGCAGGTTTTCATGGGAGTTAGCGGCTTAGCACACAGCAAGATATTGACATTAGGATTTGCATCTTTTGACAGAATCTGGGAGTCTGACGATGTATACGGTGATTTTTCTTCCTTGCCGCATACGGCTCCGACGCGTACAGCCACAAGGCACATCGGCCGCTTTGCGTTAAGAGCGCATATCGCGAAGCATCTCTACTACTTAAAAAAAAACGTAGTGTTCCCTCTTCTCTCTTACGTCGCCCACCTTTCGTCCATCCTTTTCCTACGACCCCCCTCTCCACCGATTTTCTTGTCTCCCTCCATCGATTTTTTTTACTGGTTCTCTATTTACCGGTTTTATCCTCATCTGATCGGGACAGACCAACTTTATGTTTCACATATGGTAACAAATCTCATTTTTGGTAATACAAACAAAATCAATTCACGTATTGTAATCAATATCATCTTTGGTAACACAAGAGTAGTTTTGGACAGTAATCAATCTCCTTTACTTATGTGAAAAAGTTGATAAGAATTTATGTCAATCAATCTCGGCGGCGGACAAAATTGATATTCAATCAATCCCGGGTGGTGGGGATTGGATCGTGGACAAAATAGGAAAGGATTTTTGTCAATCAATCTCAGCGATGAACGAGAGTACGCGGCCGCCCAGCTCCAACGCAGTGCTAATCTGTAGTGATCCATGCCGCTTGACATCTTGCCGCGCGACTGCAGCTCGGAGGGCGACCGGAAAATAGGGTCCTGGGTTTTCCTGGCCATCCATGCGCCGCTCACGTTACGTCGTCTCTGCTTCCCAACGGCGATCTCCATGGAGGACATCTATGCTTAGGAGGAGGACACCGTTGCGGCCTTCCATGAGCGGCTGGCTAGGCATCCTCCCCGACAAGTTAAGGTCGTGTTAGGAAACTACTTCCTGTTTTCCTTTTGTTTTTGCCTACTATGGAGCGTCTGTGGAGCACGTGTTTCACTTGCTGTAGCATAACCTGCAATCTAACCTATCCACTTCTTGATTGTTGTGGTTGTAGCTTGCTCGCTTGCTTGCTCGGAGTACTGCCAGATCTAAGCTCTACAAGGCTGGACTTCTGCTCGACCATGGCCCTTTCCCATGTGGCAGGGACCTCCCCTGATTGATAGTTCAGAATTCAATATAACTTTTGCATTTAATTAAGGTGCAAACATGATTTCTTACACCTGTAACTAAACCAATATGTCAGATGCTTTTTTCAGGTGTATACTTGTTAGTCTCATCCATGGGACACGATAGCCAATTCTTTTGTAAGTGCGTTGGAGCAACCAAAATTGAAGTGAGAACAACATGCTTTCTTGCTATTCCATCTTAAAATTATATCTTGTTTTTAATCAGTTTTTTGGAATCTTATTCATGAAAAATGTCTACTTTGAAAATGCAAGTTATCTGCTAATCACAGAGATATGATTGACTTACGAAGAACAGATTGCCAAAGATGTGAATGTGATGAGTTATGTAGTTCTTATACAAAAAAATTCGGAAGAGAGTTGACTTAGTTGGTTCATTTTCTTGTCTGTAGTATAATCGGTCATGTATTGAGTGATTGACATAGTAATTTAGTAATTAAAGGTCAATCCAGGAACTTTTCTACAATCAAATAGGATCAGGTATTGTACTTGTATAAAAGGTTTGGCCAAGGAATGATTCCTATTGACTTCTAGGCAAAAAGAAAACAAACGTTTGACCAAGATATAGCATGAATAGTACTTCTATTTAGCATTTGTTGGCAAATCACCGGATACAATGAAAACCATTCCCTGATTAATCTTTTTATATAAGTGCAATACTTGCTCATGTTTGATTTCATAAGTTCTGGGATTTCGGACTTCTTTGAATTACTAAACCATTTTTGAATATAGAGGGTGTGGCATCCAAGTGCTCTTATGTATTTTCGGATTGATGTACCACTATTTTATGCTCACTGAGAATAGTAATGGCAGAGCTGGATATTTTCATTTGACATGGGAAAGAGTACACAAGTGATAGTTGTGACATGCAAACCTCTTGCAAAAAAAGAGAACTCATGTGACCTTTTACCCCTGGGCTAAAAATATTTTTATTACGTAATAGGGACCTTTATTGTTCAGTAAATCTTGTTTTTGTTTGAGAGCATGATAAAAGAGGTTGCTATTGTACGGTCAAAGTGATTGATTTTTTTTTTTTGCGGGAATCATAGTGTATTCATTCCACAGTAATAGAGTTACAATCTCCAGGGACTAGCTCACTGATACATGATGGGGATTGATTTAACCAGCATGTTGTGTTATCCCCATTCTGATCAAAAGTCGCTAAACAATGAGCAACTCTTTTTGAGAGCGAGAAATTTTAACTTTACTTTTATATCGTTGTCACTAACGAAAATAATGTGGTCTTTCATGTTC
>NC_041393.1:77525133-77533366 GCF_002162155.2 Triticum dicoccoides
TATACTGTATACAAATACTATATTTGAAGTTACTTACATTCCCACTGGACTAATTTCCCACGATAAATAGCCTTGCGATACACAGCAATACATATGTACATTGCAAGCTTGGACTATTGCCATGGATAGACACGTACATGGCAATTTGAGAATATTTCCATGGTCACCACTAATAACACATATATATCCTTGATAGGTAATTTTGGATTGTTTCTAAAACTTGCCTATCTTGAAAATGAAAACCACATGTAATTCATCTCTTTGATAAGCATGCTCCGACTATTTCCGAAAACACTTGTCTACTCCATCTTTGTTTATATATATGTTTGGTCACATATACATTAGGCAAGGTAGCGATTGTTGTATGTGTATTGACACCATGATATCCCATGACAACGATTTAAGAAGGGTGAGGTGGCAAGGGGTGGCAATAGTATTGTGAGTCCATGATAGGTGACAACATATAATTAATTGGTTACACGTGTGTTGCACATGCATGCTTACATGATGCATCAAGGGGGGTTGCGAGCTAGATGGACCATGGATAGAGGTGGTGAGTTTGGATTGGGGATGCCGAAAGGTAGATATAGGGGTTGGAAGAAGGTCGTTTAATGGTAAAAAAAGAAATCATCAATGCCACCTGATGTGTGTGAGAATCCTAAAGATATGTGTTATATACTATTGCCCGTTTCAATGCATGGGCAATTAACTATTTAATAGTAAAAAAACTCATCAGCGCCTGATGTGCATAAGAATCCTAAAGATATGTGCTATATATAATTGATGTTGAACACTAAAATATGTATGCCCCGTTGCATCGCACGGGCAATTAACTAGTCTAAACCAATAGACAAGCCTATATGTTCAAGGTCACTACATTTCTAGCACAGCAAATGCCCCGTCCTAGCACCTGACAAAATCCTACGTGAAGCGCAAACTTACATGATGGACCAAACACGCATACACCAGCCACTTTTATTTTTCATGAAAGCTAACAATTATATTTCACTTTTAGACATCAATACAATTTCTCTGTAGTCAGTAGATTCAAAGATTTACTGAATCATTAGCTACAGCCAAACCAAATAAAGAATTTCACAAAGGAAGTGCTTTGCAAAATACCAACTGCATCAAGTCAACTAGAGATCAAAAGAGTAACAAGTCTGACCGAACCTTTTAGTACACTAGCAGGTTGACAATATGCACTAAGATTTCGGATAATAATTAATAAATGATTGTTATGGATAAGAGGGCCTATCACAGTACAATTTAGCCCCATGAAACTAAGACATGTCCAGAACAACAGCCAGTGCTAGGCAAACAAGAACAAGGGTAATAACATTCTTTGAAAATGAAATGATGCTTAATATGTAGGTTTACAGGCATTGCTGTGAAGTCTGAACTGGAAATCAAGCAAGCAGGAGTATAAGCGCCAGCAAATTGGGGGGCCATGATTGAAGCAGATTCAGAGGTACACAGACAAATTGTTCAGATGAAAGAAGAGCCAGTTTTTGGGAGGAAACACAGGGGTGGTTTGAAGGTAAAGTTACTACCCCTCAGCATCAGCTAATGGCTCTGAGAACAGAGGAACATAGGGTAGAAATTTGTGTACACTGTTTTTCTCAAGATTAATGATACAGCCAACTTTCTGATGCCACATGTCATATGATACCAAGGTATCACCTCCACACTGAGCCAGGAAAATGGTGTCGCAATCTGGATGAATCTCAACCACCCTGTACTTCTCCCAAGTCATGCTGATAAGTGTATCGATGCTGGCAGTATGCTTCAGGACCCATTGTTTACTGTCACAATCCTTGAGGCACCAGAGTGCTATCTCAGAAACTAGGATTTCATTGTTATTATTGAGAGGAGCTATAGCATAGTGTAAGCACCCCTGCGACAATCCAATAGTACCAAATTTTGAACCATACGGCACACGGATAGTCTTCCACACTTTCCCCTCCATGTCCACCCCCACCAGCACATACTCGCCGTTGATGTCCTCCAGGTTACCCATGATGTACAGCATACCGCCGACAAAGACACATTTACTCCTGAACAGGGTAGCTTTCTCAACTATCCCACTGTCTCTACGAATCCAGGCTCCTGTGCGAGACGAGTAGATGTTCACTCCTGTGATCAACGTTTTCGGAAAGGTCCGCTCGAAACAAAGAACATGGAAATGGGACGAGACTGCTGGATCGAAAGCCAGGCCTGCGGTATGGTTAAGTCTGTTCATTCGCTCCTGTGTTTGAGGTTGAGGTGGTAGCTCCACCCACCTCCCGGTGGCGGGATTGCACACAACAAAATGGTAATCATGCCTGCTGCTGTTGTAACGGCGGTAGAGAAGGAGGCCATTGCAAGCGTCCACCAGGGTGATGCCCTCATCCTTGTTAGGATGTAGGTAAGGGAGGGAGGGGTCGAAGGAGGCTGCGCCGCCGGAGAAACTGGCGAAGTGGTGGCGATATCCGCTGTTGTAGAAGGATGTGTAGAGGAAGCCGGCAAGGGTCTGGGGCAGCTTCTTGTGGTTGGCGGGGTCGGCGATGAGGTCGCGCCAGAGCACTGATACGCACTTGAAGCGGTGGACGGATCTGGCTGGGAGGCGGGAGAGGATCTCCAGGATGAGGTCGACGTTGAACAGACTGGCCGCCCCCGCCGCTGTCACCTGCGGATGGTCGTCCAGCCTCGGCTTAGTGTTCCTCTCGCAGATCTCCCCCTTCTCCGCCCCCTCCATGGAGCTCGACTTGGTGTTCCCCTCGAAGATCCCCCCCTTCTTCGCCTCCTCCATGGAGGAGGAAGGGCTAGGCAGGGGCACAGTTAGGTCAGATCTGCAAATGGAGAGAGGAAATCATGAATCTGCCTGAGAAAAATTAACCAGGTGGTGCTGGTGGTCCTATGAGGTGTCAGAAAGGTACCTTGGTTTGGTTTACGATAGCGACGGGTGCCGGCGGTGAACGGGATGCGGCCGGCGGCACTTCGCTTCTCAGAGGACAGTGGGGAACAACAACACGAAAGCTAAACTTAGAAAGAGGAAACGGGGATGCTTGGATTGGATAGTCGTAGATACAAACATAAAAATGACCTGTATGTAAAGAATTGACAACTTTTAGAATTTACCCTTTTCCAAACATGACTAGAAGGAAATGTGCGCCTTGTTGTGCTATTTTTAATGCCACCGCAAACTAAGAGAAAAAAGCAAATAATTTCAATGCCACAACAAACTAAGAGAAAAAAACTAGTCCATCGCCACCTTCTCACTTGCCTCCCGCAACTACAGTTCCTGCATTTGGGCCTCCCTACCAATGTCTTATTTTCCAAAAAATGCCTTCTGTTCTCATGTAACTCCTATTCACTTAGAGAGTTCCAAAGAGAGCATTTGATCAAAGGTTTATTTCACCCTAACAAAAGCATATCAGAATATTGCATACAACAATGTGTTAGCTACAGACATATGGTACTAAGGCCAAATCCAACACGCAACCCCAAATGGTCCGGCCGCGTCCATTTGGGGCTAAGAGCATCTCCAACCGCGCTCCCAATAGGCCCCACAGGCAAATTTTCGCCGATGGCCGAAAATCGGCCCAGTCGCGCCGCCAGGACCTCGTTTAGCACCGGTTTGGACCAAATACAGAGCCGGCGATCCCGCCCCGAACCCAAGCGACCGGGTGTCGCCTGGGGGCGCCGGCAGAAGTGAAAAGAGGCGTGGGGCTGCTCTGTCAGCGAGAGGAGGCCCTCTATTTCCCGCCGTTTCCTCCCGCTTCCCCCTCGGCATCCCTCTCATTCTTCATTCCTCCCGCCAAACTCCGCCTCCTCCCTTCCAAGCCGCCCGCCATGCCGCCGAAGAAGTACGTGATGCCCCGCGCCACGACGGATCCCACAGCCACCGCCGTCGCCCAGCCGAAGCAAAGGAAGCCGAGGGCACCGCCGTCCAAGCCCCCGGGCATGACCAACGCCAACTGGAAGGCGGATGTGCAGCGCCGGGAGGCCTTCACTGCCGATAGGCGCAATAGGGCCAAGAAGGCCAGTGAGAGAGCGGCGCACGCGGCGGCGGCGGCGGCAGCGGAGCAGGTGGAGCGCGGGCAGTCGAACAAGCCGAGGCGGCGCGTGCGGCGATGATGAATCCACTCGGTGGGCACGGTCCGCACGCGGCCTGGAGACAGCAAAGCATCGGCTCTCCGGTCGGGTTCTCGTCGTCGCCACACCCATGGAGCACGTCGTCGCCGGGCTACGCCGATGGCGACATCCACGATGGTTTCAACCCCAACATCACCTTTCCCCATGGGCGCCCGGTCCAGCATACGCCCTCGTCCGCGTTCGCCGGCGTGCAGTATCCACCGTACACATACTCGCCGACGGACTACGCAGCTTCACTAACGCCACCTCTCCGCCGCGGCCTCTACTCGCAAGCCTCCTCCTCGTCGCATCTTGGCGACGCCGACGCGACGGAGGACCACATGGAAGACATCATCGCAGCCGGCTCGGCTGCCGCCGCCGCTTCCCCCGGGTTCACTACCCAAGACAGCTCGATTGATCTCGGTGACATGGACGCCGAGCTCAACTACGGCGAGGAAGAGCCGGAGGAGGAGGAAGAGGAGGAGGAGGAGGAGGAGGAGGAGGAGCCGGTGCCGACGAGAAAAGGCAAGAAGTAGAATAAGAATAAAGTGTCGGCCAAGACCGGCGAGCCGCGCATCAAGTGGGCGACCAAGGAAGATGAGTGCCTCGCCGAAGTGTGGAAGGTCGTTTGCCTCGACCCGATCACCGGCACGAACCAGAACATCGAGACATATTGGGACCGCATCAAGGCCGAGTTCGACGAGCGCAAGCTCGTCAACCCCTACTTCAAAGTCGTCGACATAAAGCGTGGGTCGAAGGCGATGGCGAACCATTGGGAGCTCATCCAAACGACGTGCAACAAATGGCATGGGATCGTCGAGGAGGTCACGGCTCGCCCGGAGAGCGGAACCAGCATCGAGGATCAGGTATAGCATGCTGTCCTCACCCTATTGCTTTCGCCGTGTGCGTGCCCATGCGCGCGCTAGCGCCGACTGATGTTCTTTCCTCGGTGCAGCTGCTACGCATGTTCGTCATGTTCCACGATGACAACAGCGACCTAGAGTTCAAGTACCTCCACGTCTTCAAGCGGATCGACAAGTGCGAGAAGTGGGCGGTTGTCCGGCGCACCCTCGCCAAGGGCAAGGAGACGTACAAGCCGGACGTGCCGACCCCGGGCGCGGCTGACGGGCGCCCGGACGACAACAAAGGGGCCAAGAAGGCGAAACACGCGAGTCGGCTGCCGCACGCGTGCAAGAGTCCATCGAGCATTGCCTCGCCGACGCCAAGAACAGGGTCGCCCAGCGAGAAGAGAAAACTGAGGCGAGGTGGGCTGCTTTTATGACGAACAGCGCCGTCAAACTCGACTTGCTCCGGTCGTCTCCGCGAAGAAGAGGAACAACGACCTGGCTTTCTTGATGGGCGGCGCCGACATGCTCCAGAGCGGCGACGAGAAGCTCAAGGCGTGGTTCTTGGCGGAGCGAGGCCTCATCCTGAACCAGATACCGGCAACGCCAACGCCGACACCGACGCCGACGCCGACGCTGCCACCCAGCCCGACTGACGATGTCTCCGTGACGCCCAGCAGCACAGAAGCTGCGCCGACCAGTCCAGAAGCCGCGCCGACTCCTCCCAGCCCGCGTACGCCGCCGACGACGATGGAGGTCGAGCTCGACGTTTGATGCATTCCTTTCGCGTCCTTCCTTTTTTGTGCATCGAACTACTGCCTATCCTTTCATTTGATCGCCAAACTATGGCACCGAATCGTCGAACTATTGCGATGATTGCCGGATTGTGGCTTTTTTGGAGCGGGAACAATCGATTTTGAATATGGGGCGTGTGTCTGGCGCCTTGGGAGGCGGCACCTGGGGGCGTGGCTGGGGTGAAACTAACTCGAGGGGCCAATCTAGCGCCGGTTCGCCCCCATGCCGTCTTTTTCGGCGCCTTGGGGGCCGAACGGCTGGAGATGCTCTAAACGGACACAAATCGTGCCCCAACACATGGGAGCAAATGAAAAATGCCCTTTTTTGTCCGCCATCGGTCCATTCCCGGCCCAAATTTGGGCCATGTTTGCGTCAAAACGGACAGCATGCGGACGGGCGGGGGGCGCGCCCTTGTCCTCCCCTGGCACGACGTCGAGGACAAAAACGCGCCAAATTTTCCCCTCGTTACCAAAAACCTCCCGTGCTCCCCCTCCCCTCCCTCCTTCATGGCTGGCGCCAAGAAACCCGACGACCGACCGCCACCACCGACCGCCCCACGACAAAGAAGGGCCGAAGAAACCGCGGTCAGAGCTCACGGTGGCGGAGGTCACGCGACTCGACATTGAATCGGCCAAGAGGAGGGTCCGGCGGACTATTGCGGCGGAGAAGAAAGCCGATGCTGACTTCGCCGCTGAGGCCGAGGCCGTGCAGCAAAAGGCCGTCGTCGACCAAAGCGATGCCATCCTCGCCAAGGCCATGCAGTCAGCAACGACACAGGCCCTCGTCATGCTAGGGTTGTGCCAACCCGGGCCGACAATTCTCTCCGCCATCGCCATGGCCGCGGTGAGCACATGCTCGTCGACCGTTCGCCCTCCACAGTGCAAGTCACTAAGCTCCTCCATAACACCGGAGACGGATGGTTTTCATCCGCCACAGCAACATGCTGAGACCCAGTTCTCCACGTCACCGAACGACCGCGTGATCGCGTCGGCCATCCCCGCCCAGCCAGCCATCATCGACCTCAACATCACGCCTGGGTACAGTGGTGCTAGCCAGTCGTCCGATAGGATGCAGAGGAAGCATCCCTAATCGATTCCTAAGGCCAACCTTCCTCGCTCCTGCAACCTATTCAACAAAATGTCAATCCCGACGAGGCGGCCGATGACCCCAACCACAACGCGTTCATGGAGAACGTCAGCTTTGAGGGCCATGGCCAGGCCTTCCACCCCATCGACCAAGGCCAAGGCTACGATCCCGACGAGACCCAAAGGCAAGACAACCGCGGCCAAGATGGTGCCGACCACTACTATGTCCATGAAGAAGAGGTCGGTGACCATGGCAACTCATGGCATGAAGATGAGGACATGTATTACGAAGATGAGGAAGAAGAGTTCGACATTGCGGAGGAGCCATTGTTTATCGATGTTCTCACCTAGAGCCGACGCACAAAGGAGGAAGTAAAGCATTCACACGGGATCATACACCAAAGAAGAGGACACACTGATTTTCGAGATAGGCCAAGATCCCAAGACTGGTGCTTTTGGACGAGAGTTCATACAACATTTCATGAAAGGAGGAATTTTTGCCCTACAAGTTTGCGAGCAACCGTGGCATCAACTCAATCCAAAAGAAATGGGGTTTCATTCAACAAGAATGCAACAAGTATTGTGCCGCGCTTGGGAGGGCTGGACCCCATCTCGTGAGTGGCCTAGCCGTGGGCGACTTGGTATGACCTCCCCTATTTCATTGTTGTGTCATGTTCATGTTTGTTGTATCTTGTGCCCTTCGCTATTACACTTGTGGTATTTTCTTTGATTGTGTAGGCATTCCAACCTTTGGAAGCCTTCAAGGCCCGACATAAGAACAAGCAGTTCACTCTAACACATTGTTGGTCACTCATCAAAGATTGCCCCAAGTTGAAAGATCAATATGCCTCTCTAAAGAAGAAAGGAGGGCCAACGGCCGTGGCTGGGAATGGAGATGTGCTCAAGAGGCCGAGGGACAAGACCAACTCGAAGGTTGACGAGAAGGGTCATGCTTCATCTATCGCCTTGCAAGCAACTTTGCATGACATGATGACTTAAAAGGAAGCGAGGGACGAGAGGAAGCGCCAAGGAAAGGAGGAGCAAATGAAGATATACTTGAAGCTCCAAATGAAGAAGCTTCACATGGAGGAGGCCACCAAGAGGAGGAAGCTGGACATAGAGGCTACCAATGCCGATACCAAGGCAAAAGAGGTGGCGCTAGCAATCATGAGCGTGGACTTGACCAACATGTCCCCGAAGAGAAGAAGTTGGTTCAAGAGCCGGCAAAAGGAGATGTCCGACCGAGATGGCATAAACTAGAAGGACTCGGCCGTGGACCCGTTCTTTTTGAAGGTCGGCTTTGTTGCTGGCGTGAAAACTTGAGGGTTGTTCATTTTGAAGGCTAGCAAGTGTGCCAGCCATTGACTTTGGGCCGGCATGAGAAACGCGGGG
>NC_041393.1:77533779-77538124 GCF_002162155.2 Triticum dicoccoides
GGTTGATCATTCTACAGGCTGGCGTATGTATGCCGGCCGCTGGCGCTCTACCCGGCTTGAACTATGGCCGTGGTGTTTTTCATTTGCATAAAAATTCCAGGCAGCCGGACGTGATGCGCCCGCTCGTCGGGTACGCCGCTAGCCCCATTGCCGTACCCAGACGGACGAAATCCGGACAAAACGGACATCCGTTTGGGGTTGTGTGTTGGAGTTGGCCTCATCAAGTATGGTATAACTGCATACCAGAGTTGAAGTACCAAAATACATAACCATTGATTGAATTTATTGATTACTACAAAGGACATACAGAGCATGTGATATATATCTCTTTCACCAACATAATAGCACAGGCGCGCAAGGGGGAGCCGGCGGCATGTGCCGGCGCCCGGGCGGCCGGAGGTGCGGTATTATGACGGTGTCACGAGGAGGAGCGCCCGTAGTCAGACCCCGGGGATGTAGCCATATCGGTGAACCTCGTTAACAAAATCTTGGTGTCGTGCTCATGTGATTGCTTGGTTCTCGGATGATCGACGGTGGCCTCGGATTTATATTCTAACAACAACAACAGATATATAAGGACAGATGGACTTTGGAAGAACTGGACATCTAGCGTTCAGTTTGAAAGTTCATGAAGGTAAACTTACCAACACATCCCTCATTTGGTGTGGACACACATTGTGGGAGCTGATCGCGTTCAGTAGTAGCGCCCCAAGATTCAGCAATACCCCCTATATACAAAATTAGAAAACAAACAATTTTAGAACCACATAATGCACCGAGTTCAAAAAGAAACCACCTGAAAGTACCTACAAGAAGAGCAGGCAGTTCCACTACACCAGCACTTTGAAGCACTGTCTGCTGCGACAAAATCATGATACGTAGATTCACCCTCTGGGAAGAACTTAGGAACCTGGAAACAAAGACAACAAACATGCCACATTTACCTGAAAGGTAAGTGTTGTCAGTCATTGTCTCTGTCAGGTCCTTCATAGCATGAAGCCTATACACGTGCAATGGAAGTATCCGACATAGGATCCACCTTTGTGACATTAGTCCAAGCCGTAAACATGAGCTCAAACCTGTGGTCGATTGTCCGATACGACCAAATCACCATAGCGACTTCCACATACTGTACATACACTTGCCCCTATTGTAGCAGTGACTGGAACTTTGCTATCTGACCCTTTAAATGAGGTCGTGAATATCATCTCCCTGCAAAAATGAATGCCATGAAGTCCAGCAGTAACACATCATGATCTTTTTTTCAAAAAGAGGGGCTTCCCGGCCTCTGCATCAAAACGATGCATACGGCCACTTTAATAAAAACACAAAAAGGTTCAACAAGGTGTTATAGTCTCGAAAAAGTAAAGAAAAGCTCACCAAGAGCCAAATAAAACATAGCCAACATAAGCCACAACCGGCTGGCACAAGAAAAGATAGGGAAACTAATTGCCTATCTTACATGACCGCCATCCAAACCGGTTGAAGATATCCCATGCTACCATCTCCCACCGGATAGATCTAGTAACCAAACGCTCCCTGGCTTCCGTCGGAGTGAGTAGCGATCACATACGGATCAACGCAGTGGCCCGGAAGATAACCTGCAAAAAATGAATATTTGATGTTCTGTAAAAAACCAAATCATTTCTGCAATTCCAGACTGCCCACAATAAAGCACATACTCCTAAGCGAATGTGGCTCGCTGTTCCAGGCTCTATCCCGTTAAGCCACGTTCCAAATAACGTGCTTACAGAACTCGAAGAAGTAATATTAAAAGCTATGTGCACCGTCCGCCATAGAACCTTGGCCAACGGGCAATCGAGAAAGAGGTGTTTGATAGTTTCATCCCGATCACAAAAGCTACACCTAGTAGGTCATGTCCAGTTACGCTTAGCCAGATTGTCCTTAGTTAAGATGGCTTGTTTACGTACAAACCACATAAACACTTTAATTTTCAACGGAACTTTGACTTTCTAAACATATTTGGAACTAGGAATGGAGCTAGAATTGATAACATCAAGATACATTGATTTAACTGTAAACACCGCAGTCCTAGTAAGCTTCCAACGCAACTGATCGGGCTGTTGAGACATCTGAACCTCCATCAATCTACTCACTAAATGGAGCCACGATTCCCAACGAGTGCCAACTAGCGTCCTTCTAAATTGAATATTAAGGGGGACGGACTGAAGTACCGTTTCAACGTAACCATCGCGTCGTTGAACAATACTATAAAGGGACGGGTATTGAAGCGCGAGGGGTGTCTCTCCTAGCAAAATATCCTCCCAGAATCGCGTCTTGGCGCCATTTCCAATAATAAACTTTGTCCTATTGAAAAAGGCTGATTTAACTCTCATGAGCCCTTTCCAAAAAGGCGAGTCCATCGGCCTCGCTGTCACCTGGGACAAAGTTTTGGAATGAAGATCCTTACTACGGAGAATCTGTGCCCATGTGGCCTCAGTCTCAACAGTTAACTTATATAGCTCTTTGCTGAGAAGACATCTGTTCTTGACTTCAAGATTTTCAATGCCAAGATTTTCAATGCGAAGACCCATTTGGCGAGTCTGTATTTTATTTTTAGCTCATCATTCTGCCAGAAGAAACATGATCGTTAGAAGTCCAGCCTTTTCCTTACTCCAATCGGAACCTCAGAAAAAGATAAGAGAAACATAGGCATACTTGTGAGAACCAAATTAATAAGAATTAGCCGACCTCCGTATGACATGAGCTTGCCCTTCCAGCAACTCAATTTCTTCTCAAATCGATCCTCGGTGCACTTTCATACTCTGTTTGTCAGCTTTCGATGGTGAATTGGTAATACCTAAATACGAAAAAGGTAAAGTCCCCAATTCGCACTCAAACAATTGCTTATAAGCCTCTTGTTCGTCATTGGCTCTTCCAAAACAGAACAATTCGCTTTTATGAAGTTAATCTTTAACCCATTCAATTGTTCAAAAAAGCATAATACCAGCTTCATGTTTCTTGCTTTCGCCAAGTCATGCTCCATAAAGCTGATCATATCATTGGCGTATTGTAGAATAGAGACACCTCCATCCACTAGGTGAGGCACCAGGCCACCCACCTGACCAGCCTCCTTAGCCCTACCTATGAGAATTGCCAACATATCAACTACAATGTTGAACAAAATAGGAGACATCGGGTCACCTTGTCTCAGGCCCTTATGTGTCTGAAAATAATGATCTATGTCGTCATTCACTTTAATTTCAACACTCCCTTTTTGTGTGAAAGATTCTACCTGGCGTCGCCAAGCTTCATCAAAATCTTTCATGCGTAAGGCCTGTTGAAGGAAAGGGCATTTGACTTTATCGTACGCCTTCTCGAAATCCACCTTGAAAACCACTCAATATAGTTTTTTCTTGTGAATTTCATGGAGCGTTTCATGAAGGACCACAACCCCTTTTAGGATGTTCCTGTCCGGCATGAAAGCTGTTTGGGAGTGCTGCACCATAGAATGCGCAATCTGCGTGAGCCTATTAATCCCAACCTTGGTGAAAATTTTGAAACTAACATTAAGAAGACAGATGGCCTGAACTGCTCAATCCTCACAGCCTCTGTTTTCTTAGGAAGCAAGGTTATCGTTCCAAAATTGAGATGAAACAATTGAAGTTGTCCAGAGAATACATCATGGAATATCGGTAGCAAATCCCCCTTAATAACATGCCAGCACTTTTTATAAAACTCCGCCGGAAACCCATCCAGCCCTGGAGCCTTATTATGTTTCATCTGTGAGATAGCTTCAAACACCTCCTTCACTACTGGAATTTGCTAATTTGCCGTCTGCCAGCTCGTTGCCGTCAGCTGGCGGACGGCAAAGAGGGGCTTTGCCATCAGCCACCAAAAAATGGACGGCAAAGAGGAAGCGAACGGCAACGGAGGGCTTTGCCATCAGCAAATCTTTGCCGTCCGCCAGCCGACGGCAAAGAAGCTTTGCCGTTCGCTAGCGGACTACAAAGAGCGTGGGTGGCGGACGTACGGGGACGACCTAACGGCCGTTTTCCTTGCCGTCTGCTGGCTGATGGCAAAACTTCATTCCCGTCAGCCAGCAGACGTCAAAGAGAACGGCCGGTAGGTTCTCCGTTTCCCCTCGGCCCCACCCCACTAGGTACGTACTTTGTCATCTGCTAGCAAACGACAAAGAACTGACCTACTATAGAAAAGGGGCCGCGCCCGCGACCCCTCCCCTCTCTCTCTCGATCTCCTCTTCACCACCCATGCCGCAACCCTCGACCACCGCTCCGCCCTGCCGCCCCGTCCCAACGCCCCACCGCCCCGGCCCGGCGCCTGCCTCGGCACCCCTCCCCATCGCCCCGGCCAGGCTGGCGTC
>NC_041393.1:77538216-77565016 GCF_002162155.2 Triticum dicoccoides
GCCCGCGGTGCCACCCCGTCCCCACCGCCCTGGCGCCCGCCGCCTCCTCCACCACTGCCGAGCCGCCCAAGGCTTGCCGCCCCGGCGGCGCCCCGGCCCCGCCGCCCAAGGTGATTTTTTTACTTTTTTTGTGTTTAGGTTTAGGTTTTAGTGGTAGGACTAGGTTACTGCCAGATTTAGGTTTAGATAGTTAGAAGAAGAAAATAATTGAAAAAAGAAAAATAAGTAGAAGAAGAGGAAAAAGGGAAAAAGGAAGAGGGTTGCCGAGGGGATAGATGGTGGAGCCAGTGGGTCACACCGGTCCCGACGCCCATGCCGAGAACCCTCGGTCCGAGTGCTGACCCGTCGACCGTGCGTCGACTGTTCTCGGTGTCGATGGCGGTCGAACACCATTGCGAATTAGGGGGTTAATTAGGGGGTTCCTCGGAATCGATGGTACCCTAAATAGTAAGTATCGTCAGTGCAAGGTACATGTGGCCGTCGGTGTCGAATACTACATCCACGTCCCACAAGTGACATAGGGGTCCTGCGTCCAGCAGCAACAGTTCTCGGCGTCGATGGCGGTCGAACACCATTGCAAATTTGTCTGGCAGCCTCAGAGATGGCGATTGAAAGCTAAGTGTTGAAACCGAAACACCCAAACTAACTCAAGTCGGTTTGGTTGTTTGAAAATTTCAAAACTTGGCTTTAATCCTCATCGCAGAGGCTGCCAGACAAATTTGCCAAGGTGTTCGACCGTCATCGGCCACCAGAACTATTGTTGCGGGACGCCGGGCGCCGGCTTCACTTGTGGGATCTGGATCTAGTGTTCAACGCTGACCGCCTCATGTACCTTGCACCGATGGTAGTTGCTATTTAGTTTACCCGGGGACGAGCGGGTTAGAGGGTTCCTCAGTGTCGATGGTACCGTAAATAGCAAGTATCGTCAGTGTGAGGTACATGTGGTCGTCGGTGTCGAATACTTGCTATGTTACTCATCTTTTGATTTAAATATGCATTTATTTCGTCGTTGCAAGGGTCTAGTGTTCGACGAGCTCCGTCCCTGCGTTCGTTGGTGAGCACAAATGACGTCTCCTCCCCCCCTTCATTTTCTCTATTCCAGTCTTCGTGCCGATGAAACTTGCTAGCTATAGGCGTCAATCAACAGTATGCGTAACCACTATGCATCTCCTGTTCGAAAGGGTTACATCTATAAATATGCATGCATTTGCATAATTATAATCGTGATTCTTTTGAATTGTCCAAAGTTATCCATGCACAGCCCGAGTATGTGTAGATTGGGTTCGCTTTCCCATATGCTCAGCTCCGGATCCGATGCAAAATTTTGTCAGTGCCTCCCTGTTGTTCTCTGGGTACACATCCTCTCTGCTTATTGCTAAGACGTGTATTATGAGAACAGCGGGGAGGTGCTGCCAAAATTTTGCGTCAGATTCGGGAGCATGGGAAAACAAACCCGATCTACACATACTCGGGTGGGATTAGGACCTATCCTTACCTATTAGCGTGTAGGTTGCATGGACGTAATAAAACTAACAAACTCCATTAACTAATGGATATGGTTTGCCTAATTATGTATATGTTTCTTGTGTGTCTAGTAGGAAGTCAATATGAGTGATCGTGCGTGGATGTACACTCGTTACACTAGCCAGTATGTTTGGGCCGAGGAATGGTTAACAAAAACTAAGGGGTTTGTTAGAGCCGCATTTGCAAATGGCCAGAAATTTAGCTGGTGCCCCTGTGTTCGGTGCGACAACTATAATCAGAGGGACGAGCTTCAAATGAGTAAACACCTGCAGAAGTTTGGTTTTATGCCTAGTTACATCTGGATATTACATGGTGAGTCTGCCCAACGTGCCAGAGCCGAGGTGGTTCATCGTCGCACCGACGGGCATGGTACCGGGACCACATACATGGTGCAAGACTTTGACGATGCTCGTGACTCGGACGAGGAGATGGAGGAATCTGCAAAGGCCTTCACTGAAATCTTGGAGTCCTCAAAACGTCCTCTCCACGAGCACACTGAGCTTTGTCAGCTGGATGCCATCTCACAAATAATGGCTTTGAAGGCTCAATTCAACTTGGGCAGAGAATGCTACGACGCGATGATGACAGTTTTCGGACGATTTCTACCCAAAGGCCATGTGCTACCTCCAAACCTGTACCAGTCAGACAAAATCATCCGTGCTCTTAAGATGCCCTATGAGAAGATACATGCCTGTGAGAAAGGATGTGTCTTATTTAGGCTTCAGTATGAGGACTTAAACTATTGTCCCATTTGCAATTCTTCCAGGTATGTTGTGGTAGACAACGGTATGGGTGAGAAGACGCAGACCAAAATACCCATTAATGTTCTTCGGTATATGCCAATCGTACCAAGACTTCAATGTCTTTTCATGGTCGAAGGGATGGCCAGACAGATGACATGACACAAAACGGGCAAAAGAACCGAACTAGATGCAGATGGGAATGTGATGATGGTGCACACATCGGATGATGAAGCGTGGAAGCGCTTCGATGCATTACATAAGGAAAAACAGCAGATCCAAGGCATCCTCGAGTCACCATCAGCACATATGGATTCAGTGTGTTTGGTCAGATGGCAGCCCCATACAGCTGTTGGCCCGTGTTTGTCATTCCACTCAATCCCCCCCGGGGCAGATTATGCAAAGAAAGAACATTTTCCTAATGTTGATAATTCCAGGGCCCAACTATCTGGGGAAGAATATGAATGTGTACATGCAGCCGCTTAAGGACCAATTGCAAGAAGCTTGGGATAATGGGTTCAAGACATACGACGCCTTTAGCAAAGAGAACTTCATAATGCGTGCCTGGTACATGTACTCGATGCATGACTTGCCGGCATATGCGCTATTCGTTGGCTGGTGTGTGCATGGAAGGTTCCCATGCCCCACATGAAAGGGAGTTCTTGAGTTTCGTTGGCTGACGGCGGGGTGCAAGTATAGTTGCTTCGACTTGCATAGACAGTTTCTAGATCCTCGCCATAAGTTCAGGAAAGACAAGAAGAACTTCATGAAAGGTAGAGTTGTCAAACATTCTGCACCACCTGCGTTGACAGGCCAACAGACCCTAGGTCAGATAAACGCTCTCGAGCCAGATCCAGAGCGTCCATGGTATTTCAAGGGGTATAATAAGGAACACGCATGGACTCACAAGACATGCTTCTGGGATCTGCCTTACTTCAAAGACCTCCTTTTTCCACATAACATCGACGTGATGCACACTGAAAAGAATATCGCCGAAGCCATTTTTGGTACATTGTTCGGCATAGAGGGGAAATCAAAGGATAATACTAAGGCCAGAGATGATCTAGAGGAGCTCTATGATAGGCCGTTACAAAACATGCAAGAACCGAAAGGAAAGCGGAACTAGAAGAAGCCAAAGGCATGGTTCAATTTTGGAAGGCCAGCTATGAAGAAAATTATTTTGTGGGTGAAAATGCAGTTGATGTTCCCCGATGGGTATGCAGCAAATCTAAAGAGGGGAGAAAATCTTGATAAATTGAAAATATTTGGTCTAAAAAGTCATGATTGGCACATATGGATAGAGCGGATAATGCCGGTGATGTTGCGTGACTTCATCCGTGAGGATGAGTGGCTAGTAGTGGCAGAGCTGAGCTATTTCTTCCGTGTTCTTTGTGCGAAAGAACTATCGCCTGGCCTCCTAGAAGAAATGGAATAGTTGGCGCCGGAGTTGATCTGCAAGTTAGAGATGATCTTTCCGCCAAGCTTCTTTAATCCAATGCAACACTTGATTTTGCATCTCCCGACCGAGGCACGATTGGGGGGGGGGCATGCAAAATCGTTGGTGCTACTCAACTGAGAGGATGCAGAAGACGCTTCAAGCAAAATGTAAAAATAAACATAGAATAGAAGCATCGATGGCCGAGGCATTCATCACTGAGGAGGCGTCAAACTTCGTGACAACACACTACGAAGCCAAAAATCGTCATTTGCATAATCCGAAGCCTCGGTACAATGCTGACGAGCCTACAAAGGGTCAATCCAACCTCAGCCTATTCAAAGGGAATCTCGCACCAACCAGTGCTTGGAAACCAGTATCGTTGGATGATGAAGAATGGCAGACCATTTCGATGTATCTCTTTAACAACCTAACAGAAGTGCGGCCGTACATCGAGTAAGATCTCGTTACATTGTTTTGCAACTTCTAATTTCTTTGAACTGCTCTTATTCATGGATATTTGATGCAGTCGATGCGTCGCCATATTCTCGTATGGAGCGGTGATCCAAAAGAATTCCGTCGAAGAGTATGAGCTTCTGGCAAAGTAAGGAGGCGAATATCCCGGTTTCATCTCTTGGTTCAAAAAAACGGTAATTTCCATTAGACCCTTTCATTTCTTTGGCTAATTTGCGACTAATGCAACAATCCTTTCTTATTAAACTTGTAGGCTAATTCAGAGATTATGGATGCCGAATTGAGACAAGTAGCTAATGGTTTTGACTATAAGGTCTGTTCATTTGACAGTTACGACATCAACGGGTATCACTTTCGTACCTATGGCAAAGAGCTATCTATGGCGGATCGAAAGTCTACAAATTGTTGTGTCTCTGCTATCGGCGAAGGAGGTGTCGAGTATTATGGAAGAGTTGAAGCAATTTATGAACTTCAATTCTATGGTGATAACCCACCAAACATCGTACTCTTCAGATGTTATTAGTTCCAACCCAGGGAGACTAGAAGGACTCGTGAACATATAGGGCTAGTCGAAATCAAACAAAGCACCCATTTGGATGTTCCTGATGTCTATATTACGGCTTAACAGGCAACCCAAGTTTTCTATCTACCGTGGGCTTGTCAAAGTGATCCAAATCTCAGTGGTTGGGATGTCGTTTATGAAGTGCCACCACGTGTTAGACCACCTCCCCCCAATGAAGAGGATTATGAACGTCACATTAACCAAGACACATATGACGAAGGAGAATTCTTCCAAGAAACACGTCTTGCCAAAAAACGTTTCAAGAAACGCTCTACTCCACCCCAGAACATTAAAGTAGACAACGATAGTGAATCCGACCCTGAGCCAGAAGAAGAAGAGCCGGAAGAAGAAGAAGTTACTGCTGCAGATGACCTGTCAATGCTTGAATGATTACGTAAAGGTGGCCTTCCACATGACGATGCATTTATTAATGATGATGATGAGCACATCATTACCGATAGTTATGATGATGATGCATTTATTAATGATCATGATGAGCACGTCATTACCGATAGTGATTCTTAGGTATTCAAATTTTTATGTTGTACTTTGTATGATTTATATAGTTGGTATGTATAATTTTCTTACTTTGTATGATTGTTTCTTATACATAGTGCCATGGTCTTGATTTCCGTCCCCGTAGGCCCTCGCCCACTTTATGATTCAGATGTGGTAATCATAACTATTTGTTGCATTTCGCATTTATGACAATTATGGCCATCAAGTTGACATAGAGATATTTTAATCTAGGAGGTATATGAACCGGAATCTGAAACTGACCCTCTTGTCGAGAAGTTAGATTTAGTTGAAAAAGGAAATGAGTATTTGAAAGAAAAAATTAAAAGAATTGAAGAAGAGAAGATGACATTGGAGTTGTATATTGCCGATGTCATCGATGATCACAAGATGAAGATGAATGCAATGCGCTTGAAGATGGATGCAATGCGCGTGAAGCTTAAGAAGATTAGAAAATATGCCATTGATAATGAGGCTTGGTATCATTATGCCATTGGATCAATTGTTACCTTAGTTGCGATCTTCATCATATTTGTTGTGATGAGGGTAAGTTTTCTCTAATGTTTTGCTTTACAAATGGATACTTAGCTTATTTTTCTTCTAAATGGCATAATTACCTAAGTTATATAAAAAATGAGCTATACTAAGCTTATTGAGTTCTTTTGTGACATACTTATCATAATTAGGTCAAAAATGGCATGATAATCTTTTTTACGTCCTAAATGATATAGACTTAGCTTATTTTCCTCGAAAATGACATAATAACCTTACTAAGATTCAAAATGACCTATTTACCTAGCTTAGCTCTAAAATGACCTACACTTAGCATGTTTACCTAGCTTAGCTCTAAGAAGAGGAGAGGAGAAAAAGAAAGAGAAAAAAAATCTTCTTCTTCTTCTTCTTCTTCTAACTAGTCTTCTTCTTCTTCTAACTTTCATCTTTCCCAATTTCCAGATGTGCTTTACATGAGGAAGGCTTGGATTCATGGAGTGTACTATTCTTCTGGTGCTTCCTTGTTATTTATGAAAACTTGTTCTGTATGTCTATATGGATATGTTGTTGGAAACTTGTTTGTGGTTATGTATATATGGATATGTTGGACTTTGTTGAACTATGTTGTTGGATTTGATCAAATATGTTGTTGGACATGCTGTTGGATATCTATGCATGTATATCTGTGTTTGAAACCATGTCTAATTAATTGGATTTAAAAAAAAATAGGGGATGTATAGCCTCTTTGACGTCTGCTAGCGGACGACAAAGCTCTTTGACATCAGCTAGCGGATGGCAAAGAGGACATGTGGCAGTCACCTGTGCAAACTGACGACACTGGCTGCCTATTTGGTCATTTTGCCGTCCGTAAGCGGACGGCAAAGTGACCAAATAGGCCTGGCAAACAAGGCCATCTATGCCGTCTGCTGGCCGACGGCATAGCTGGCCACGTGGCAGCATCCCAGTGCTGCCCTAGCTAAGCTCTTTGCCATCCGTCAGCGGACGGCAAAGAGCTTTTGCCTCTTTGCCGCCGGCCAGCGGACGGCAAAGAACGCCGTTAACCCCCTAACGGCTGTCACCTCACACTGCTGTCGTCCGTCGTCGTTATCATCTGCTGGCCTTGGGTGGCTGACCGCACAATCCTTTGTCGTTCGTTTATATGAAGCGGACGACAAAGAAGGCCTTTGCTGGCACGTGTTCAGCCGGACGGTTTGCCGTCCGCTGGCTGACGGCAAAGGACTTTGCCGTCCGGGATCCGTGTCTTTGCCGTCCGCCATGGCGGACGGCAAAGAAGCTGATTTTAGTAGTGCTTCTCCGAAAATGGGGCGGTCAAAATATCGTTCTCATCAGCAGCAAGTTGAGGAATATTCTCAATCCTAAACTCATCCAGAGATACACAATTATTCTCTGGAGGCCCAAACAACTGCTTGTAGTAACAAACACACCATGATGATGACCTCACACAACTCCCTTTGGAATGAGGCCGTGAAAATCCCCAAAAATACTCCTAAATGACCACTTTGCTCTGCATAATAACCAAAAACTTGTGGCACTGCCAATCTGAATGCCCGCAATTTACATCCCAGCCACGAACCCTGACAGGAAAGAAATAGAGGACAAATAACAAAAGATCGGCACACATTGGCCACATCAAACACACAGACCGGTAATGCGATCCGCCCCAGCACGCACACAACACCCCCAGTCTACCCAACGTCCGCCAAAAGACAGCACAGATTGGTCAAAAATCGAAAGGGAATCGCAAGAATAGCAAACCTCTGAGCTTACAGAAGGAGACACACAAGCAACTTCACAGACCGAGAAAGGCCGCGATTTCCATCTGACGTGAGCAGCACCAAAGCAGCCAACGCGGAGGAGAAGCAGCGGCCAGCGCTGGATCCTCCTCTCCGGCCAAGAGCGGTGCCACCCACTCTCCAAAGAGAGACCAGAGTCGCCGCCCCCTCATCCAAATATGCATGATGAACAAAAGATAAAAATCCAATCACAAAGAAGGCCGAATCACACCGACCCTAGCAAGGAAAAGCAGAGCTACGCGGACACATGGACAACAAGGCGTCCCAAACCGCCATCAAAGGCAATTTCAACCGGCCGAAGCAAACCGATACGACTTTTGTCCGCTTGGATAGATCAAAAGGATGCACGTGTCTGTTTTTGGATTTGAATGCCCCCCGAAACCATCCGGCCGTGCTTTTTAAGCACGATTTCGAGAAAGCCTATGATCGAGTGAACTGGGAGTTCATTCGTGAGGTACTCACTCGGAAGGGATTCAAGTCGGGTTTCATTCATCGCATTATGCATCTGGTTTCGGGGGGCCAGACAGCGGTGTCGATTAACAGAGAAGTGGGGAACTTCTTTCGCAACAAACGTGGACTCAGACAAGGAGATCCTTCCTCGCCTTTGATCTTCAACTTTGTTGCCGATGCTCTCTCGGCCATGGTGAACAAGGCCAAGACCGCTGGTCACATTCGAGGTGTGGTCCCGCATCTTTGCCCCGGAGGGATCTCTCACCTTCAATACGCGGACGACACATTGCTTCTCTTCGAGCCTGATGACCATAGTGTAGCCTCGATCAAGCTCATCCTTCTCGCTTTCGAGATTATATCCGGCCTGAAGATTAACTTCGCTAAGAGTGAGGTGATTGCCATAGGGATGAACAATCACCGGGCCATCCGCATTGCCAATTTACTTAATTGCAAACTAGGGAGTTTCCCGTTTAAGTACCTAGGGCTTCCCATTTCGGACAAACACATCTCGATCCTCGAATGGGAACCCTTATACGACAAGGTGGCGAACCGGGTTAGCCCCTGGCGCGGCAGGTTTTTATCCTCTGCGGCCAGGTTGATTCTGACCAACTCCAGCCTGTCTTCCCTGCCCCTGTTTACTATGGGCATGTTCCTGCTGGCCGACGGCGTCCACGCCAAGTTCGACACCCCCAGGTCCAAGTTCTTTTGGAAAGGAACTGGGAACAACAAGAAATATCACTTAATCAAGTGGGCGGCGCTTTGCCGTCCCAAGAAATACGGTGGCCTTGGGATCCTCAACTTCAAACTTATGAATGTGGCGCTTCTCGTCAAGTGGATCTGGAAATTATCCCAGAACAAACAAGGGCTTTGGGCTGATATCCTCCGTGCCAAATATTTTCCCGATGGCAATTTTCTTACCTCAAAGGCAAAGGGATCGCCTTTCTGGAATGGAATCCAGGCTGTTAAACCTGCCTTCTCGTTAGGGGCCAAGTTCTGTGTTAAGAACGGGAAATCCACGCGGTTCTGGCTCGACATCTGGCTAGGGACGGAACCTCTGTGGCAGAGTCACTTTGCCATATATCAACTGGCCACTAACGTCGACATTTTGGTGGCCGAAGCGCTTAGATTCAACCCACCCGCCATTTCTTTCAAAAGGCCTCTCCTCACCCACGAACGTGCTAGCTGGGACGGGCTCCTAGCTAAGCTGCAGGGTTTCGCTCTCCTCCTTGAGGAAGACGCGGTCTCATGGTCCCTCACGAGCTCAGGGAAGTTCTCGGTCCAATCTCTCTATAATAAGTTGACCGAGGGACAGACGCTCGACATAGCTAGGGGGCTATGGAAAGCGTCCATCCCTCTGAAGATCAAAGTGTTTCTTTGGCAATTATTCCGTGATCGCCTCCCTTCTTCTAACAATATTGCCATTAGACATGGCCCCTCGGATGGCTCTTGCGCGCTTTGTGGACTACATGAAGATGCCAACCACATCTTTTTCAAGTGCCATCTTGCCCGTTTTGCCCGGAGTGCCGTCCGTCAGGCTTTCGCGCAGACATGGAATCCCAATTCGACTTCGGACCTTCGTAGGATCCTACTTGCGCAGCGGGGTAGTTTCGGACGCGTGTTGTGGCGCTGCGTAGGGGCGTTGTGCTGGTCTCTTTGGACCATCCGCAAGAAGATGACTATCGAACACAAGTTCCCTAACCACCCTGCTGACATTATTTTTAAATGCCATGTGTTCCTACGGACATGGACTCCGTTGGGGAAACGGCGTGATGCTGATCGGATGATGGAAGCCATGGAGCGGATCCGCATGATCCAGGTGGAAGCCCGTACCTAAATTGCCGCTCTCGGAGCTATTTTGGCGTTTTTTTCTGTTTGGCTGCCTGTTGAGCCACTGTTTCTTCACTTTCTTCCCAGGCGGAGGCCAGTTGCATGTTTAGTACTGTGGGCTACGGCCAGTTTTATTCCTAAGCTTGTTATTCCTATATTGTACTTCGTCGGATGCTGCCTGTCGGTGGGCTTTATTAATTTAAAGCCGGACGCTTCATGCGTCTTCGTTCTAAAAAAAATGCCCCCTCACCATAGATGCATTTTAATTCACACGGTCTTAAAAAAACTAAATAAGCAGGCATGCATATTAATAAAACATAATAAAAAAGCCAGCCAAAGTACACTTCAAACCTAATAATTATACAAAAAACATAAATAAAAATAAAAAACCAACCCTTCCGTCACATCCCACAGCCCTAGTCATCGTCCTCGGAGTCAGAGCGGGTGGGGTTGGAGTACATGGAAAATCCTACTCGCCGCTCGTTGCGGTAAGCTGTCGACGCTTCACACAGAGGAGGTGCGAGCGAGCGACCGAGTGGGCCGACCCGTTTTAGCGTTTCAGCACACACTGATTTTGGGAACCTTCTATGATGTTTTCAGCCATTTTTTTCCGGTTTTGGGAACCTTCTAGAAGGTTCCTGAACCGGCTTTTTCTTTTTTAGTTTCTTTTTCGTTTTCCTTTTTTCTATTTCTTTTCTTTTTCATTTTTTCTTTTCTTCTTTCTGTTTCTTTCTCTTTTTCTTTCTTTTCAAGTTTATTTTCAAATTTTGTTTCTGAATTTCAAAAAATGTTCCTGTTTTTCTGATTTTGTTAAAAAATTCAAAAAATGTTCCAATTTTCAAAATTTGTTCATAAATTCAAAAATGTTCCCGGTTTCAATTTTGTTCCGAATTTTCAAAAAATGTTCCTGTTTTTTTAAAATGTTCGATTTTTTTTCATTTTTTGAGAAATTTGTAAATAATGACATGGGATTCAAAAAATGTTCCTGTTTTCAAAAATTGTTCACAAATTTCAAAAAAATGTTCTTATTTTTTTAAAATTTTGCTCACGTATTAAAAAATTGTTCTAATTTCAAATTTGTTTGGGATTTTCAAAATTGTTCTCCATTTCGAAAAAAAATCAAAAACTCAAAATATGTTTGTAATTTTAAAAATTGTTCCATTTCAAAAATTCTAAAAATGTTCATGTTTACAAAAAAAATTCATATTTTTCAAAATTCATTTTCAAAAACAATGTTCACAATTCAAAATTTGTTCTCCTACAAAAAATATTCATGTTTTTGAAAACAATCACTATTCAGAAACTTGTTCACATTTTCAAAAAACTTTTTCGTGTTTATTGAAAATTGATCATAATTAAAAAAAGTTCCTGTTTTTCAATATTCATCCACAACTTCAAAATTGTTCCTGTTTTTCAAATTTGCTTGCAAATTCGAAAAATTGCTAACATTTTTTTAAAAATCGTGTGGGTTCTGTCAAAAACGTTCTACTTGTAAAAAATATAATTAGAATTTACAACAAAAGATTGGAAAAAAGAAAAATAATCCGATCTACCAGTGTGACTAGGTCTTAATTGTTCGCATTGCCATTTGACTAGTAAACTGAAACGGGCGCAGTGGCAAGCTACCCAAGTCTACAGGCTTGCGGTCGCGGGTTCGAATCCTAGTGGAAGTGTTGTTGTGTAATCGTTTATTTTTTTGCCGCTCGTTACCTTCGTGGGCCAGCCCAGTTGAGGGAAACTCCTATGCGATAGCTCGACATTCTGCAGCAGAATGCGACGCATATGAGTTCCCGGAGTACACCGCCACCTCAGCCCAAGGGAAGGCCCCCCGGTAGGCCACCGGCGCCTCCTCCTCTAGCGTTTGCTGCTGCTGCAGCGGCGATGCTCCTTGGCACAGCGCGGGCACCTCCTCCTACTTTTGTCGCCGCTCCTCCTCCTCCTTGCGCGCCAAACGCTGCCAGCGCTCCTCCTTCTCGCGCTCCCGCTAAATTTGCTGCTCGCCGTGGCCCGCTCATCTGCCACCCAGTGCCCCTTCCACACTTCGAGGTGTTGCACCTCCTCGTCGGCGGTGGAATGCATCCACACTGGCGGCGTGTTGACCCACTGCCCGAGGATCCTGGTCCACTGGAACCTCTCGCGGACGCCGTCGGGTAGATCTATCACCACCTTGGGCCGGCGATATTGGTGGTGCCGGTGGCGATGGCGGGTAGACAAAGTCGACTGCCGTCGAGAGCTGGAGCACCTCCTCCATGCCAGTACAACGCGCATCCTCCTCATGCATGACTCTTCAAGGGTGCGCTGGAGTGCCTCCTTGAGTGAGGCCTGGTACTCAGCCTCTGCCTCCACGTCCGCCTCCTTCACCACGAGGGGCGGCAGTGGAGGGCGGGCCTCGACCTAGACGGCCGTCGCGGCGTACATCGTGCTCCGTGGCGAACCAGACGTGCCAGTTGGAGCTGTCTAGCGTGTGGGTCACGGTGATGCACCAGTGTGAGAAGGGCATGTCGGTTGTAGTTCTCCGCCGCATGTGCTCACTCAGACTACTGCACGCCCGACATCGGAATAAGGTGGAGGTTGTGATGCCAGCCATGGGGAAGGTTGACGTCCGGCCACGACAGTGGGACATACTGCTAATTTGAGTCTGAAATGCATCCACACGGATACGAGGCAGACGATATTTGGGTTTGTGTCAGCGTGTTGGCCAACATTTTCGTCCGTTTTGACCCAAACAGACACGCGCGGACCAAATGTCTCAGACGCTTTCGAGTAGCGCTCATTATACACTAGTGGGCCCAAAAGTCAAACCCAACGGTGCAAAGATGTACAGGCAGGGCCCATCCAGCTGCCGACCACCCTTGATTCACCAGGACAGCTCGTAGCCGAGAGAGCTTAGTAACTTATTGCAGTTTGTCCTGCCCAGACGATTTGCAATACTATGTAGATGAACGGTTCCTCACAAAAAAATATGTGCATGAATGCAGGGATAAACCCTTTACGGTGCAAGACCTCGGATAGGAATGACCAACTAACCCTGTCATACGTTTTTTCAAACTCTAGTTTAAGGATAATCGCAAGCATTTTCGTCCTTTCGAGCTCATGCATGATTTCGTTAAGACAAAGAACCCCTTCAATAATAATTGGGCCCTTATTAAAGGCTGTTTGAGACATGTCGACAATTTTAGCAGCAATGGGTGGCCTCTCACGTCCGTGTTTTGCGGACCGGTCCACCCGTGTCCGTGGAGGGATGCGGAAAAAATTTACGGGTTGCCGTTGGAGATGCCCTAATAATATGTTTGATGATTCTTGCCCTTTAAAGCAACCTTGTAAAATAGTGGATGTCGTGACATCACCCTGATGGCAGCTATCTTTCCAAAGCATCAGCTCTGACGACTTGTAGACTACAAGCTCTGCTGTGATAGTTCTGTAACAGCGGCCAAAATCTCCTAGAGCATTATTCTAGAGGCGTGCGAAATCATGAGCTTTAGCTATGATCATTCAAAGACAATCAAGGATAAGCCTCTACTCTATCTAATACATATACGTCCCCTCCAACAAGGGCAAGACACTTCAGCAATTCTTTTCAGCACTTTTCTAGTAGTTGGCAAGAGGGTTGCGGGACGAAATAGCTAATCAGACCTAATAAACAAAAAATGCTCAACAGTCACACGTTCCCCTGGAGCATCATTACATTTCCTAATAACTCTCAATCCTAGCACCTTGGTGCAGACCATTGCACACTGGCCATCATGTTTGTAATTCACTAGTAAGCAATCTTCGAGCGGACTTGCCTACTCGGGCTACTAATTTTGTATATCCATCAGAATGAAACTGTCTTTGATGTTTCTCTCTCTGATCTCTCTTGACCTCCAAGGCTCCGACCACACTTCTCAGTACATTATGCTTTCTTTGATGAAGGGTATCCCTCCCCTTTTATCGAGTGTAACTTCAGTGCCGTGTACAATAGTGCAAAGGCTGCAACAGCAGGTTTCAGATCATCCTATTTAAGAAGATGATATCTTCCATGTCACCAGCTTTTCTAGCTGCACAAAATTTATTACTCCCTCCATTCACTTTTGTAAGTCGTTTCAGACAATTCAAAATAGGCTATTTTGCACATTGTCTGAGATGGCTTCAAGGTCTTATAAAAGTGAACAGAGAAAGTAAAAGAAAAAGCTTTAAAACGCATGCCTTCGCCTTAGCAACACTAGTAGAAAAAGGGTCAAATGTGAGACACATTAGTCCCGGTTTGTAACAGAACTGGCACTAATGTGTCCATTAGTGCCGGTTCCAACGGCTAGGCGGGAGGAGCTCTTTAGTATCGGTTCGTGGCGAACCTTTAGCACCGGTTCGTGCCACGAACCGGTACTAAAGAAAGTGGTGGCAGGATGTTGTCAGAGTGGGGTCCTTCCAGCACCTTTAGTACCGATTTGTGGCACGAACCGGTACTAAAGGTCGTCCTATATAAACCCTTCGTATACCTGCACTCTGTTCTTCCCCCTTTCCCCTCTCCCTCTCTTCTGTTCTTCCCTTCTTCCTCTCGAGTTCATCACAAAATTTGCCCCAAATTTGTCAAGATTTGCAGGCCCCCATCCATTCAAATGATCACCAAGGTTAGCAACTTTGTCCTTTCATCTCTCATTCCTAGATTAGCTCTTGCATTGGTTTATATAGTGATTAATTGTGGGTTTTAGTAATTTGGGAGGAATTATATGTGGTAGTATTTGATTTATATGCAATTTGAGGTCAAAATAACACTTAGTTTGCATATGTAGGTGTGTTTTACTTAGTGCCTTCTAAATCTCCGTCGTAACCACCGTCGATCGCCCGCACCGTCCCGTCGCCGGCACCACCTTGTGGTGAGCCTCTTGTTCATGAAATTTTATATAAAAAATTGATGTTTGTGTGATTTGGATATATAGTACTCGTATAATTATCTTACCCGTACGTTGTTTGTTATACATAGTGCCATGGTTTTGATATCCGTCCCCGTCGGCCCTCGTCCTTGTTATGATTCGGATGTGGTATATTCTCTTTTAAAACTATTTGTTGCATTTCATGTTTATGACAAATTATGCCCATCAAGTTGACATAGATATTTTTATCTAGGAGGTATGTGAACCGGAAATTCCAACCGACCCTATTGTCGAGAGGTTAAATTTAGTTGAAAGAGAAAACAAGTACTTGAAAGAAAAATTGAAAAGAATTGAGGGGGATAAGATGGAATTGGAGTTGCATGTTGCCGATGTCGTCGATGATCACAAGATCAAGATGGAGAAAATGCGCTTGAAGATTAGAAAGATTAGAAAATATGCCATCGATAGTGAGGCTTGATATCATTATGCTATTGGATCAATTGTTACCTTAGTTGCGATCTTGATCGCATTTATTGTTGCATTTAAATGCTTTAGCCAGAGAGTTATTTGTTTGTTGCATTTAAGTGTTGTATGAACTTTATGTATGAACTTGTATTAATTTGGTCTATTCGGTGTTGTGTAATGAAGATGAGCCGGCGATGGATGTACGATGACCGATGCTCTCCCTAGTTCGTTGAGGGCGTGCATACTTTTCTGCTTGCGGCTGAGGCAAACAAGCGGGCGGATGGTTTTATGCCTTGTCCATGTGCTGGCTGTAAGAATGGTCGCAATTACTCTACGTCAAGAGCCATTCACGTCCACCTGTTTGAATCCGGTTTCATGCCCCACTATAATGTTTGGACCAAGCACGGAGAAAGAGGGGTTATGATGGAAGACAATGAAGAAGAAGAGGACGACGACAGCTATCCTGGCCATGGGTTCCCTGAATACGATGATACAACAATGGGGGAAGAAGCCGAGCCGGTAATGCGGGAAGAAGCTGAGCCGGCAATGCGGAAAGAAGCTGAAGAAGAGGCATCAGATGAGCCCGTTGATGATCTAGGTCGGGCCATTGCCGATGCAAAGAGAAACTGCGCAAGTGATTTGGAGAAGAAGAAGTTGCAGCGCATGTTAGAGGATCACAAAAAATTGTTGTACCCGAATTGCGTAGGTGACAAGAAAAAGCTGGGCACCGCACTGGAATTGCTGCAATGGAAGGCAGAGAATGGTGTATCTGACAAGGGATTTGGAAAGTTGCTGGTAATGATAAAGGATATGCTTCCAAAGGACAACGAATTGCCCGAGAGTACGTACTAAGCAAAGAAGGTTGTCTGCCCTCTAGGGTTAGATGTGCAGAAAATACATGCATGCCCTAATGATTGCATCCTCTACCGTGGTGAGTACGAGGATTTGAACGCTTGCCCGGTATGTGGTGCATTGCGCTATAAGATCAGCCGCGATGACCCTGGTGATGTCGAGGGCGAGCGCCCCAGGAAGAAGATTCCTGCCAAGGTGATATGGTATTCTCCTATAATACCACGGTTGAAATGTTTGTTCCAAAACAAAGAGCATGCCAAGGCGATGCGATGGCACAGAGAAGACCGTAAGAAAGACGGAAAGTTGAGAGTACCCGCTGACGGGTCACAGTGGAGAAAAATCGAAAGAAAGTACGGGAAGGAGTTTGCAGATGACGCAAGGAGCGTATGGTTTGGTCTAAGCGCAGATGGCATTAATCCTTTTGGGGAGCAGAGCAGCAACCATAGCACCTGGCCTGTGACTCTATGTTTGTATAACCTTCCTCCTTGGTTGTGCATGAAGCGGAAGCTCATTATGATGCCAGTGCTCATCCAAGGCCCTAAGCAACCCGACAACGACATTGATGTGTACCTAAGGCCATTAGTTGAAGAACTCTTACAACTATGGAATGGAACAGGTGTACGTGTGTGGGATGAGCATATAGGGGAAGAATTTGACCTAAAGGCATTGCTGTTCGTGACCATCAATGATTGGCCTGCTCTCAGTAACCTTTCAGGACAGACAAACAAGGGATACTGCGGATGCATGCACTGTTTGGATGATACCGATAGTATATATTTGAATAGTTGTAAGAAGAATGTGTACCTGGGACATCGTCGATTTCTTCCGAGCAGGCATCCCGTAAGAAAGAAAGGCAAGCATTTCAAAGGTGAGGCAGATCACCGGACGAAGCCTCGCCACCGTATTGGTGCTGATGTACATGATATGGTCAAGAATTTGAAGGTGATATTTGGAAAGGGTCCTGGCGGACAACCTGTTCCGAAGGACGCTGACGGACGTGCACCCATGTGGAAGAAGAAATCTATATTTTGGGACCTGCCATATTGGAAAGACCCAGAGGTCCGCTCCGCAATCGACGTGATGCACGTGACGAAGAATCTTTGCGTGACCCTGCTAGGCTTCTTGGGCGTGTATGGGAAGACAAAAGATACACCTGAGGCACGTGAGGACCAGCAACGTATGCACGGAGAAGGCGACATACATAAGGGTCATGCAAGCTACACTCTTCTCAAAGAAGAGAAGGAAATCTTTTTTGAATGCCTGCTCAGTATTAAGGTACCGTCTGGCTTCTCGTCGAATATAAAGGGAATAATAAACATGGCAGAGAAAAAGTTCCAGAACCTAAAGTCTCATGACTGCCACGTGATTATGACGCAACTGCTTCCGGTTGCATTGAGGGGGCTTCTACCGGAAAACGTTCGATTAGCCATTGTGAAGCTATGTGCATTTCTCAATGCAATCTCTCAGAAGGTAATTGATCCAAAAATCATACCAAGGTTACAGAATGATTTGGTGCAGTGTCTTGTCAGTTTCGAGTTGGTGTTCCCACCATCCTTCTTCAACATCATGACGGACGTCCTAGTTCACCTATGCGAAGATATTAACGTTTTGGGTCCTGTATTTCTACACAATATGTTCCCCTTTGAGAGGTTCATGGGAGTCTTAAAGAAATATGTTCATAACCGTGCTAGGCCAGAAGGAAGCATCTCCAAGGGCCATCAAAATGAGGAGGTCATTGAGTTTTGTATTGACTTTATTCCTGACCTTAAGCCGATTGGTGTTCCTGAATCGCGGTATAAGGGCAGACTGGATGGAAAAGGCACGCTAGGAGGGGAACAAATAATATGTATGGACGGACATTCTCTCACTGAAGCACACTACACAGTTCTACAGAATTCCGCCTTGGTGGCTCCGTATATGGATGAACACAAGAATTTGCTATGCTCCAAACACCCGGAGCGGTCTGATGACTGGATTACACGTGAACAAACCAGGAGTTTCGCTAGCTGGTTGCAGACACGTACCATGCATGACACCTCTATTGAAGATGACATGTACTTGCTGTCCCAGTTACCATCTTCGAATATAATGACTCTCAAAGGGTACGAGATAAATGGTAATACATTTTACACGATCGCCCAAGATAAGAAGAGCAGCAACCAAAACAGTGGTGTCCGCTTTGATGCAGAAACCAAGACGGGAAATGAAACATATTATGGTTATATATAGGACATATGGGAACTTGACTATCGACGTGGTTTAAAGGTCCCTTTGTTTCGGTGCAAATGGGTCAATATGACACGAGGCGGGGTAACGGAAGACCCGCAGTACGGAATGACAACAGTGGATCTCAACAATCTTGCGTATGCAGACGAACCATTCGCCCTAGCCAATGATGTGGCACAGGTTTTCTATGTGAAGGGCATGTCTACCAAGCCAAGAAAAAGAAAAGATAAGGAAGCGAATGCATCGTATGATGAGCCAAAGCGGCACATAGTTCTTTCTGGGAAGAGAAACATCGTGGGAGTGGATGACAAGACAGACAAGTCAGAAGATTATGAAAAGTTTGATGAAATTGCTCCATTCACAGTGAATATTGACCCGAGCATCCCGTTAAATGATGAAGATTTTCCATGGTTACGGCGCAAAGGGACACACGCGAAGAAAAAGTTTCACACCCAAAGATCTGGGATGTGATCGGCTTCACTATCATCACTTTCTTCTGTGTTTCACACCCAGAGAGGAATCTCTGTAATAGTTAGGGTAGTTATGTGTTTTGGCATCTGAAATGCGAAGAAATTTGATGTGCAAACAAATTCTTTCATATCTTTACTGATTTTTAAAGTTAAGTTATTCACAAACTAGTGATTCACACTAATTTCAAATAATTCAAAATTTAAACTATTCAAATTTGAAAACTACGGGCACTAATAGAAAGTTTGTAATTTTTTGTACCTAAAGCAAAAATATTCACAAAGAAACTCTAAATACACAAAAAAAACACAAAAATAAATAAGGCAAAATAATAATAATAAAAAAAGCCCGCCTACTAGGCAAGAGCGACCTGCATACAATTAGAAACCCAACCTGTCGTTGGGCCAGGATGCAGGCCCACAAAGGCCAAGTGGGCCCACAGGACAGCAAAGAACACGTAGGCCCAGTAAGCCTGCTTTGGAGAGGAGCTCGAGAGAGCGACCGCACGGGGGTTTATAAACCAGTGCGGTCGCCCCTCGGCTAGCGAGGTGGGACTAAACTTGCCGCACCGCACCTGCGCCAGCGCACCCCCTTTAGTACTGGGTCGTGGCACAAACCGGTACTAAAGGGGGGGCCTTTAGTACCGGTTTGTGCCACCACCCGGTACTAAAGGGGGTCGCTTCCCGCCGCTTGGGCTGGCCAAAACAGGCCTTTAGTACCGGTTGGTGGCTCCAACCAGTACTAAAGGTGCCTTCTATATATACAACACTTCGAAAAATTTCATTCTCCCTCTGTTTCTTCCTCTGTTTCCCCATTGAAGCACTGCCCGCCTCGATCGATCGACGCCGTCACCGACCCCGTCGCCGTCGCCGCCCCCGTCCCCGTCGCCGCCCTTGTCTCCGTCACCGCCCCGGGCCCGTCCCCGTCGCGCCGTCCCTGCGTCGCCGCCCCCGCGTCACGCCCCGGCCCGTCGCTGCCCCCGATCGTCGCCTCGCCGCCGTCGTTGCCCCGCTGTGAGCTCTCCCCCTCTAACCCCTCTCCCTCGCCCCCAGCGGCCACCATGGGCGCCGCCCCTCCCCGAGCCCATACACACACACACAAGCATGATGAACACACACACACACGTATATATGTATGAATGCATGTATATATTAGTATATACGTATTTTGTATGTTTAATTAGTTTAGATTTTTTAGATTATTGTTTTTTCACTAGTATATACGTATCAATGCATGTTAGATGGATATAATTAGTGTTTAATTAGTATGGAATTTTTTTATATAATGTTGTTTTTCTGTTTTTTAATGGATGTATAGAAGTTGTTTTTTCTGTTTTTAGTGTTAGATGCTTAATTAGTATGAAATAGCATATAGAATTTTTGACATATGCAATGATAGCATAATTAGTGTTATATAGAAATGTTAGTTATCAAAATCCAATCATTAAAAAAATGTTACTTTTTGCGGGCATATAGCTAGTATTTGTTCTCGACGATGCCCGGCCCGCATCCTCGCCGTCGACCCTTCCGCGACGACGTCCGACTGACCCATGTCCGGGACTGGGCTCCGCCGGGCTGGCACTGGGAGGTGCTGCCTGGAGGGGCGCGCCGCTTGATGAGGAACCCGGCCCCGGGTCCCGTCGTCGACCCTGATCTCGTTTGGTGGCGTTCGCGTGCGCCAGTTTCGGCGCGGAGGGAGCCGGCCCAGCCGGAGGTGGTACGTCGCCGTGTCAGGGAGGAGGACGAGCACGTCCATCGCTACATGGTTGCGTTAGAGGGCGGCAGGTTCTCCAATACCTGGCAGTTTCTTCAGGGATCTCACTTCAGCTATGATTCTGTGAGGGTTCCTTCTCTTTGGGTGTCCACCGCCCACGCCGCAGGAACCGCGAGTGTCCTAGATTCTTCTGTAGTATTCGATCTTTATTAGCTACCTAGCCAGTGATGTATTCGATATTATATCTATTATTCGAGACGATGTATTCGAGATTATATCTATTATTCGAGACGATGTATTCGAGATTATATCTATTATTCGAGATGATGTTTTCGAGATTATATCTATTATTCGAGACGATGTATTCGAGATTATATCTATTATTCGAGACGATGTAATTTGAATACTAAATTGTTTTATATTTCTTTTGGATTAGTTAAATAAAAGCTATGGCGGACAATACCGGCAGAGAGGGAGAACAGGCCATGTTCGATATGATACGCCATCCTCACGGGCCAGATGATGATCAGAATGAAGAAGATTATGACGGCTCCTAATTTCTAAACAACACCGGAGAGGGTGATATGATATTCGATCGCGACGACCGAATTGATGAAGTCATGAACTATGATTATGATGATGACGAAGAAAATGTTGATCTTGAAACAACAAAGACCGGCGAGGTATATATATTTATATAAGCAGGCATCTGGTGATCATCACATGTTTTAAATGACTTGAAGATATATTAACGAATCGATCTTTGTTCTTTTAGCCATCCGGATCGAGCAAATCTTCAGGCAAAAGGACGAAACGAGGCCCGAACAAAAAGTTGAAGGAGGGCGTAAAGTACAATATCAAGGCAATCAGACCTAATGGCGAACCATTAGCGCCTAAGAAGATTGCTGACAAGTTCGTTCGTCAGTGCGGAGTTCTTGTGAAGGACCAACTCCCGATCTCCCTTCAAGAATGGAGAGAGCCAGCAAAAGACAAAATACAAAAAGACAAAGAGGACGCTGCTCCACGTCCAGATGTTACTTTTGTCGACAAAAAACAAAAAGATCTGCTTTGGGATACTCTCATGGAACATTTCACCCTACCAGATCATTTCACAGAAGCAGATGTGCAGAAAGTCAAGGACGCTGCTCTTAGGAAGATGGCGGTTGCATTCAAGAACCACAAGAATCGTGAATGGGACAAGTACGTCAAGGGAGGAAGGAAGACTCCAGTATTCGAGGGAACACTAGAGAACCAACGTGCTCATTGGGACGATTTCATGAAATTCAAGGATTCGGAATTAGCTAAGGAACGGTTGAGAATAAACAAGAAGAATGCTGAAAAAAGAATAAGTTCCATAAGCTGGGCCCAGGTGGCTGGCAATGCCTAAGTGGGATAAGTCTGAAAAAGAGATGGAGGATGCAGGTGTCACTCCGGTTACTAAGAGCTGGCCCCCCAGGGTCAGGACTTGGTTCTATGCGCATGGGGGGGAGTTGGACCCGAAGACAGGCAATGTTTCGACGAGGGCAAGTCTGAAGGGAGCCGACGATGTGATACTTGTTGCAATAGAAGAGGCACGATCGGGGGTGTTCCAGCCCAACAGAGAGAACGACGAGCTTACGCGTGCCCTGGGAAATCCTGAACACCCGGGAAGAACACGAGGCAAGGGCGCTATTCCGTGGTATGAGGGGTTTTCAGACTGGAACACCGACTACAGAACCCGTGCGAGAAAGAAGATTGCGGAGGAGAAGAAGAGGAAGATGGAGGAGGAGCAGAGGAAGCGGGACTATGAACGCCTTCAAGGTCTAGAAGCAAGTCAAGCGGAATTGGCAGTCAAATTCCAGCGGCAGTAGGAGCAGATCGACTCACTTACCCAGCAAAGGGGGTCTCAGCAGCTGTAGCAGCTAGCGAATGATCCAGCATTGGATAGCACCGCCCCATCCATGCCGAGAAGCAGCGTGGGTTCCGTCCCGGACGACGCAATGCTGGGTAGATACCCCGTGGATGACATCACAGAGAACACTAACTGCGAGCTACACGACAAAATGAAGAACATACCCATTAAGGTGGCAGACGGCGTTGCTTTTACAAATCCCCCCGAGGCAACCTTTCATTGCAACCCGATTCCAGCGGGCTATGCTCGTGTCTTGGTTGATGAGGTGGTGGACCCATATTCGGAGCTACAGCTTGACATTCCTGGAGGTGACGGCGAGCACTTTCTCGGAGAGGCCAAACATCGTATCATCCTATGGAAAAAGGATTGCATCATCTTTCGAAGGCCACCGACACCGCGTCAGCCGACTCCTCGTCGAAGTCCGCCACCGAGTCAGTAGACTCCCGCTCCTGCAAGTCCACCAAGTCCGGCAAAGTGTCAGGCCACTCCTCCTCCAAGTCCGGCAAAGTGTCAGGCCACTCCTCCTCCTCCAAGTCCGCCACAGTGTCAGGCGTCCACTCCTCCTCCAAGTCCGGCACAACCTCAGGCCACTGCTCCTCCAAGTCCGGCACAGCTTCAGGCCACTCCTCCTCATCCAACTCAGCCCCGCCAGCCGCCTCCGCCGCCTCAGCAATTGCAGAAAAGACACCCCGCAGCTATGGTGCGTAGCGGTACGAGTCGAGGTAGTATAGGAAGTACAGGCGGAGGCAAGCGATATAAATATGGTCCAAGCCTCACGCCTCTTCCGCAGAGGCCTTATGACAAGTCCGAGGAGGAAAACACAGCCATATCGAAGGCCGAGGTGGAAGCCCATTTTGCACCGAAACCGCCACCGCCGCCAAGGGAGAAAGTGCCTGAGGAAACGATTGACCACTTCATTCGTATGGCTCAACCACCAGCTCCCAAGCCTGTTGACACAGACTATGAGCGCCACATCAGGAAGTTAAATCGAGCATGTCTACATAAGGAGGCGAGCTCGGGATCGAGCAAACAACAATCAGCTGTCAAAAAATGTGGGAAAACCATTCCCCAGCTGGGAGAACAGGCGGCGCAATCGATCCCCTCGCTTGTTGTGCCAACAACACGTGACAGTACGCACGCCCAATATTATTGTGGGCAAACAGTTTACGTTCCCGAGATGGGCAATGTGGTAATAACCAAGGACCATATAATGCAGACTGAAGTTCTCAACATCACTGTTGGACAACTCCTCGAGATCGAGCCCATGCTTGTGCTTAGAGAGGATGAAATAAAATGGAAATATGTCCGGGGCCAACCTTTGGTCGAGCCAGATAAGGTCAAGAACCTCCCAACGAGAATGTATGAATTGCATCAATGGTACATGAACATTACCAAGATTTCAGATCGATTGTCCCTCATGGTGAATGTCAAGGAGGAGCATTACTTCCATGAGAAAGCTCTGTCCGTTGAGTATTCTTAACTGTTTCAGTTATACAATCAAGACGCACTCGACAAATCTATCGTCAGTTGCTATTGTCTGTAAGTGATTTCTTTCTGTAATTTAAGTCTCAAGCTAGCTGTAGTGATCCTTTTGATCAATCATTACCTGTAATTATCCTCACTATATTCTTTTCTGTGGTATTATGCAGGATGAAGATGTATGAAATGAGAAAAGGTGGACGCTTTGGCATTGGGTTCATTGACCCAAACACCATTAATGAATACACATGGCTAATAAATCCACATCATCAAAAGGACGTAGAGGATAACATGCTAGAGTTCTTGAAGCGCCTCAAATACAATGAAGATATACTACTTCCTTACAACTTCCAGTGAGTCACACTGTCTTGTACTACAAATTCTCTGTTTTTGCCTACTAGCTAGCTACATGTTTTTGCTTACATATACCCGCTTAATTAAGACATGCAAACGTGTGTGCATGCAGATTTCACTGGATCTTGTGTATCATTAAAGTTGACGCCGGAACAGTTGAAATACTGGACTCACTACTCAAAGAAAATACTGACTATAACATCTTGTTTGTGATAGTCAACAGGTAATTTCAATCATTATTAACTATATATCTCGGCCTATTTAGTTCGTCATTTCATGATATGAACTATTTAATAACCCCTTTATTCATTTTCTTTGTCGGCGGGCAGGGCTTGGGCAAGGTTCATCAGCGTCACGGAAGGCGAATTGAAAAAAAAGCTTAAATGGTTTCGACCCAAGGTAAGTAATTAAGTAGTACTAGCTAGCTAGCTAGCTGCCATCTCTTTAATTATCATGCTTGATTAATTATTATCTGATCAAATTCCATTCTCGTAAAGGCCCTGAAGCAGGCGCAGGGGACTGATCTGTGTGCATTCTGCGTTTGCGAGAACATTCGCATGATGGCGTCCGAAAGGAGCAGATCTCAAAGACAGGAATGAGTACGCTTGTCAGAACACTATTCACAATTTTTACACCATTATCGATATCTAGTCACACAGCTAACACACATGCATATTGATCTCCTTCTTAACAGTTCAGAGATGTGCGGGAGAAGCTCCTAGAAACGGAGCACGTAGAAGCACTTCAAGAGGAAATAGCGGGATTTTTGCTCGACCAGGTCATAAATCCGAAGGGAGAATACTATTACCCGCTACCGCCCTCATGAAAACCACTTCCAATTGTCATCATACTCCGAAGGCACCAATTAGGCTAATGCCACTGGCTCCGAAGGCAACATGCATATGTAGGAGAAATTGTATATAGCTATACATGTGTGTATGTGTGAATTAATTAATATGATGGTTTGTGAGACATTGATGATATATATATGCATGATTGGTTCCACTAGAAATTCTATATATATATATATATAGGCATGCTAAACTGCCCCTGAGTGTATTTTCCTTATTATGCGCTCCGGCCATCCGACGCGAGCGAAACAACCAATTAAACCCACTTGTGCACCTCACCTCCTATAGAAGTGGGTGGTAAAATAATTTACCAGTTTTACTACTGAATACCAAGTGCATTACCATCAAAATATCAATGTAAATCCACTCGTGCACGTTCCCTTCTATTGTAGTGGGTGGTAAAAGAATTATCGGTTTTACTACTGAATACTAAGTGTGTTACTATCCAATTATCAACACCAACTAAATCCACCCGTGCACGCCTCCTCTATGTAGTAGTGGATGGTAAAAGAATACATTGGGTTTACTATTGAACATTAAGTGGATTACCATCAAATCTCAACACACTAGAAGTAGTAAAAGAGTCTATCACCTTTGCTATAAAACGCGAGGTATGTTACTATCAAATCTCATTTTGATTTTGAGTCGTAAAACTTACTATCATTTTGCGGGTTAACCAAGCAAACAAAATTAGACATTCTATTCGAGCATTACTATATGACTTCCTATTTTACGAACAGACGCAAGGAAGACAAAATGGTTAGTTGTTTTACGGGGCGGAGGGTGGTGTATGGCTGCCGGTAACATAACTAATTACATTACTATGCATTCAAGCAACCTTACGAGGTGGAGGAGTTGTCTGTGGCATGTAGTAACCAATTAAATTGCATTACTTTCTTTTGTGAGTGGTTTTACCATCATTAGCAATCACTTGTTTGGCCGAGCGGCACATGCTTGGGTGTAGCGGCCGGAGTGCATGATTAGGCTTCTACGCTCTCGCTCACTATAGCGCAGCATATATATATATATATATATATGCATAATGTGTACAATGTGTAGTACCGTAAAATACCAGCAAACGAAAAAGAATTAAAATGGAAACACAAAATTAAATGAAAAAGAAATCATAAAACTAAAAAAAAACCAAACCTTATAGTACCGGTTGATCTTACCAACCGGTACTAAAGGGCTCCAGGCCCCCGGAGCTGGCTCGTGCCACGTGGTTGCCCTTTAGCACCGGTTCGTGCTGAACCGGTACTAAAGGGGGGGCTTTAGTGCCCACACTTTAGTGTCGGTTATGAAACCGACACTAAAGGGTCTTACGAACCGGTGCTATTGCTCGGTTCTGCACTAGTGCAATTGGATGGGTCCTTGCATTTGCATGTTCACCTTTGTCGGGGTTTTATAGTTGCATCAAACAACTCTGGTGGACTATTTTGGAAAATAGAGTTTCACTTCTCCAAGATTTTATTCAGAAATATACAAATATGCAAACTGGGATCAACAAGGTTCAGTTTTCTCCTTCCATTTTCTCCTTGCAAAATCTTTTATTAGTCATATCGAACAAAGCTAGTTACCAGCACAAAATAAGATTCAAAACAAAAGACAACTTGGTGCCAAATTGGCAGCTACCCTTGTGGACGTTCACACTCTCGGTCGCTCCAATGGATAGTCAGAGCGCCCAACACAAAGTGGCCATTCGAAAAGTGTCAGGAAATATGCAGCTTGATGTTATTAGGAGGCCAAAGCCATCATATATATATGTACAAGAGAATACCAAGAAGCTAGAATACAAAAGGCCAAAGGCCATCATCAAT
>NC_041393.1:77565779-77570738 GCF_002162155.2 Triticum dicoccoides
GATAGCGTAGAACACGAAGAAGGTGACTATAGTGAACAGAAGTGGGAGCAGAAACAAGCTGACTCGGAATATGGACAGGATACGAGATATCCATACGTGTGACATCAAGATAGACAAGACTCCCGACAAGATGACGATAACGCGTGGATCAGACAAGGGCTCACCATCAGAAGCACGAATGTGAAGATTGAGCTCCATAGGAGTTTCAACAGTGCGCTCATCATTAAGAGCCACACGAGTAAGAAGATCTTGGATATACTTTTCTTGGGAAATATAAAAGCCATCACAGGTGGATGAAACCTCAATCCCAAGAAAGTAACAAAGAGGACCAAGATCAGACATATGGAACTGCTCACTGAGGGGGGCCTTGACAAAGGCAATGTACTCAGAATCGTCGCCAGTGATGATCATGTCATAAACATATAGAAGAAGAGTCCTACCACGAGTAGAAATGTGGACAAACAACGCTGGATCATGAGCACTGGGCAAAAGACTAGCGGAAGTCACCACAGAGGCGAAGCGCTCAAACCAGGCACGAGGGGCTTGCTTAAGGCCATAAAGAGAGCGGCGAAGACGACAAACCATGCCATCAGGAACAGAATACCCAGGTGGTGGATGCATATAAACCTCCTCATGCAACTCACCATTTAAAAAGGCATTCTTCCCATCAAGCTGAGACATGGACCAATGGCGAAAAGAGGCCACGACAAGAAGTGTATGGACAGTGGTCATATGGGCCACAAGAGCAAAAGTCTCATCGTAATCACGACCATGCTCTTGTTGAAAGCCACGATCCACAAGACGAGCTTTATAACTCTCAAGAGAACCATCAGAGTGAGTCTTTATCTTATAGACCCAATTACAAGTGATGGGTGATACGTCTCCAACGTATCTATAATTTTTGATTGTTCCATGCTATTATATTACCTGTTTTGGATGTTTATGGGCTTTACTTTACACTTTTATATCATTTTTGGGACTAACCTACTAACCGGAGGCCCAGCCCATATTGTTGTTTTATTGCCTATTTCAGTATTTCGAAGAAAAGGAATATCAAACGGAGTCCAAACGGAATGAAACCTTTGGGAGCGTGATTTTTGGAACGAACATGATCCGGGAGACTTGGAGTACAAGCCAGGGAAGCTTTGAGGAGGCCAGGAGATAGGAGGGCCCCCCCTACTGGGCGCCCCCTGTCTCGTGGGCCCCTCGAGCGTCCCCCGACCGATTTATTTCACCTATATATTCCCATATACCCTTAAACATCAAAGGAGAAGATAGATCGGGAGTTCCGCCGTCGCAAGCCTCTGTAGCCACCAAAAGTCAATTGGGACCCTATTCCGGCACCCTGCCGGAGGTGGCACTGGTAGAAAAAGAGGCTTCCATCCAGCCCCATTAGTCGCGAAACTGTAGGAACCGCGACTAATGAAGTCTTTAGTCGCGGTTCGGCAGACGAACCGCGACCAAAGGCCTGGGTCCAGGGCGCTCGGTGGCCAGCTGGTGCACGTGAGGGGCTTTAGTTACGGTTGGCCAGGCCAACCGCGACTAAAGCTCCTCCCCTATATATACCAGTTCAGCACGCTCACTTAGCCATTTGGTGCCACTTCTCTTCACAAGCTTCACAAGGGGGTGTAGGTTTGCTTTTGGTTCCTCTTATGCACACAAGGTGTTTGATGAAATGCCCCAAGAGCGTGAAACAAACATGATATGAAGTGTTGGAGCCACACTTGAGGTTCCTCATTTATTTTTTCCTCCTCGATCGCGGTTAGCAACTTGAACCTTTCATGCATGTGTGTCATTGATAAAATATGCATGTGTGTTGTTCATTGTTTAATTTCTATTGTTTATAGCTAGTTAGTTTAACAAATGCATGATGGTTAATTATATATTTTATATTATAATAATGCAGATGAATCGGCAATGGATGTACGGTAACCGACTCTCTCGCGAGTTCACTACGGGTTTGAAAGATTTCCTCGTAGTGGCTAATGCGAACAAGCAGAAGGGTTTTGTTATCTGTCCATGTGTTGACTGTAAGAATCAGAAGGGTTACTCTTCCTCAAGAGAAGTTCACCTGCACCTGCTTCGGCACGGTTTCATGCCAAGCTATAATTGTTGGACCAAGCATGGAGAAAGAGGGGTTATAATGGAAGAAGATGAAGAAGGGGATGATTTCATCGATGAAAGCTATCTTGCTCATTTCGGTGATACTTTCATGGAGGATGCTGAAGGTGAAGGGGAAGGTGAAGGGGAAGGTGAAGGTGAAGAAGAGGCACGTGATGAGACCGTTGATGATCTTGGTCGGACCATTGCTGATGCACGGAGACACTGCGAAACTGAAAAGGAGAGGGAGAATTTGGATCGCATGTTAGAGGATCACAGAAAGTCGTTGTACCCCGGATGCGATGATGGCCTGAAAAAGCTGGGCTGCACACTGGATTTGCTGAAATGGAAGGCACAGGCAGGTGTAGCTGACTCGGCATTTGAAAACTTGCTGAAAATGTTGAAGAATATGTTTCCAAAGAATAACGAGTTGCCCGCCAGTACGTGCGAAGCAAAGAAGGTTGTCTGCCCTCTAGGATTAGAGGTTCTGAAGATACATGCATGCATCAACGACTGCATCCTCTACCGCGGTGAATACGAGAATTTGAATGAATGCCCGGTATGCACTGCATTGCGTTATAAGATCAGAGGCGATGACCCTGGTGACGATGTTGAGGGCGAGAAACCCAGGAAGAGGGTTCCCGCCAAGGTGATGTGGTATGCTCCTATAATACCACGGTTGAAATGTCTGTTCAGGAACAAAGAGCATGCCAAGTTGTTGCGATGGCACAAAGAGGACCGTAAGTCGGACGGGGAGTTGAGACACACCACAGATGGAACGCAATGGAGAAAGATCGACAGAGAGTTCAAAGATTTTGCAGCTGACGCAAGGAACATAAGATTTGGTCTAAGTACAGATGGCATGAATCCTTTTGGCGAGCAGAGCTCCAGCCATAGCACCTGGCCCGTGAGTCTATGCATCTACAACCTTCCTCCTTGGTTGTGCATGAAGCGGAAGTTCATTATGATGCCAGTGCTCATCCAAGGTCCGAAGCAACCCGGCAACGACATCGATGTGTACCTAAGGCCATTAATTGATGAACTTTTACAGCTGTGGGGCAGACCTGGTGTCCGTGTGTGGGATGAGCACAAAAAAGAGGAATTTAACCTACGAGCGTTGCTTTTCGTAACCATCAACGATTGGTCTGCTCTTAGTAACCTTTCGGGACTGTCAAATAAGGGATACAATGCATGCACGCACTGCTTACATGAGACTGAAAGTGTACATTTGCCAAATTGTAAGAAGAACGTGTACCTTGGGCATCGTCGATTTCTTCCGAAAATTCATCCAGTAAGAAAGAAAGGCAAGCATTACAACGGCAAGGCAGATCACCGGCCGAAGCCTGCGGAACGCACTGGTGCTGAGGTATTTGATATGGTCAAGGATTTGAAAGTCATCTTTGGAAAGGGTCCTGGCGGACAATCAGTTCCGAAGGGAGCTGACGGGCACGCAGCCATGTGGAAGAAGAAATCTATATTCTGGGGGCTAGAATATTGGAAAGTCCTAGAAGTCCGCTCTGCAATCGACGTGATGCACGTTACGAAGAATATTTGCGTGAACCTCCTAAGCTTCTTGGGCGTGTATGGGAAGACAAATGATACAAAGGAAGCACGGCAGGACCAGCAACGTTTGAAAGACCCTGATGACCGGCATCCGGAATGGTTTCAAGGTCGTGCCAGCTACGCTCTGACCAAAGAAGAGAAGGTCATCTTTTTTGAATGCCTGAGCAGTATGAAGGTCCCGTCTGGATTCTCGTCCAATATAAAGGGAATAATAAACATGGCGGGGAAAAAGTTCCAAAACCTGAAGTCTCACGACTGCCACGTGATTATGACGCAATTGCTTCCGATTGCTTTGAGGGGGCTCCTGCCGGAAAATGTTCGAGTAGCCATTGTGAAGCTATGTGCATTCCTCAATGCAATCTCTCAGAAGGTAATCAATCCAGAAGTTCTACCACGGTTACAGAACGATGTGATCCAATGTCTTGTCAGTTTCGAGTTGGTGTTCCCGCCATCCTTCTTCAATATTATGACGCACCTCTTGGTTCACCTAGTCGAAGAGATTTTCATTCTCGGTCCTGTATTTCTACACAATATGTTCCCCTTCGAGAGGTTCATGGGAGTATTAAAGAAATATGTTTGTAACCGTGCTAGGCCAGAAGGAAGCATCGCCAAGGGCTATGGAAATGAGGAGGTAATTGAGTTTTGTGTTGACTTTGTTCCTGACCTTCAGCCGATTGGTCTTCCTCGATCGCGGCACGAGGGGAGACTAAGTGGAAAAGGCACGATCGGAAGGAAATCAACGATATGTATGGACGGCCATTCTCTGACTGAAGCACACCACACTGTACTGGCCAATTCCAGCTTGGTGGCTCCGTACTTTGAGATTTTTGATATATTATTTGTATTTTTAAGATTTTGAAAAAGAAAAAGTATTTTGAAAAATACCTTTAGTCGCGGTTGGCCTGGCCAACCGCGACTAAAGGTCGTTGCGCGCGGGAACGCAAAAACCCGCCAAAAAACCCTTTAGTCGCGGTTGGTCTGGCCAACCGCGACTAAAGGTTACCCTTTAGTCGCGGGTCACCTCCCCAACCGCGACTAAAGGGTAACCGCGACTAAAGGGGGGGGGGGCTATAAATAGAAGGGCCCGAACCGTCGCCTCCATTTCTCGTCTTCTCCGATTCTCTGCCGCGCCGAAGGCCTGCCGCCGTCGCCCTCGCCCTCGACGCCGCCCGCCGTCGCCCGCCGCGCTGTCATCGTCCTCTCGCGCCCCGGCCGCCCCGTCCGCCGTATGTTTGCACACCGCGCCCCGCCCCAGCCCACGCGCGCCGCCCCCTCTCGCCCACACGTACGGCGCCG
>NC_041393.1:77571053-77600360 GCF_002162155.2 Triticum dicoccoides
CGCCGCCTCGCTCGCCCGCCCCCAACGCCGCCGGCCGGCCTCGGTACTGCCGCGCGCGCACGCGCGCGCCTCTCTCAGACAGAGAGCGAGATCGTGGAGAGAGAGAGGGGCGCCGCGGGCCACTGGAATTTTTTCTTTTTTTTTCTTTTTTTTTCTTTTTAATTTTAACTAGTTAATTAGTTTAACAAAAACGGTAAAATAACTTAAAACTTGATAATTAACAAAAAAAACGTAAAATTTGATAATTAACAAAAAAACGTATATAAAATTTGATAATTAACAACAAAAAAAGTAAAACTTGATAATCAATATATACAACGACCCCGCGCGTCAATGTACAACGATCCCGCTTTAAAAAAATGTACACGACCCCGCGCATATACGGAGAGGGGGCGGCGATGCGCGCGGTGTTTTTTTTTTGGGATCGAGAGGGGGCGGCGAGGGTTATACATGTGTGTTGTCCTCGCCTCCCTCTCCGTGACGCCGTCGTCTGCCGCCCCGTCTCGCGCTCTACCGCGACACCCTCTCCCACCCCTTCCTCGCCCCCTACTTTTGCCACCGCCCTTTCGCCACCGCCACCGCCACCTCCCCCCTTCTTCACTTAATTAATTTGTTTTTACTACATGTTTTCAGGACTGACATAATGGCAGACGATAGAGCTGACCCGATTATGGACAACTATGATCCGGACGGTGAAGCACATATGTTCGGCATCATAAACGGCGATATTCTATATGTGCCGACCGGACGAGAAGAAGATGATATCTCTTCTTATCTGAACCTTGACGGTAAAGATGAAGGGCACCGTCAGCAAGATGATGCCGAACAAACGTCGATAAACGACGATCTTCAAATGGAAGTAGCAACCACCTCCGGCGCCGAGGTATATATATACATTGAGCCTCTGGTGATACAAACTAACTGATTTGAATAAATATGTGTGTACTAACGCGCGCGACTCTCTTTCTTATTTTAGCCCTCGGCCGGATCGTCAAAGCGTGGCGCAACCAAGACGATGAAACAAGGAGAAGCATGCACCATCGAGGTTGTCGACAGTGCAACCGGCAGGCCGCTGGAGCCCCGCAAGAACGCCACCAAGTTTGTCAACCAATGCGGAGCCGTTGTTAGAGACAACGTCTCGATCACCGTCCAGGAGTGGAATAAGCCAAAGAAGGCACGAATTGCTGGTTTCACTTTTGTCGATAAGAGAACAAAAAAAGATTGCTTCAAGAAGCTTATGGAACATTTCGTTCTACCTCCGGAATACAACAAATTCGATGAGGAGGGTAACAAGATTGAGGAAAACAAGGAGAGGAGGAGGCTAGTCAAACAGTTCGCTCTTCATAAGATGGCCGACGCATTCCGGAAATTCAAGCAAAATCTAGCCCATGACTTTGTCAAGCAGAACAAGACTCCGGATTTCAAAGGACAATATGAGAAACTGAAACATGATTGGCCAGAATTTGTGAAGCAAAAGAAATCGGAGCAGTTCATTCAAATATCGAAAAAAATAAGGAAAATGCGGCTAAGAAGGAGTACAATCATATTATGGGGCCAGGAGGGTATCGCCTTTGGGAGCCTAGGTGGGAGAAGATGGAGAACGAGCTGAGGGCACGAGGAATCCGTCCAGGTACGGAGGGATGGGACCCAAGGGCCAAAAGCTGGTGATACGGGCATGGGGGAACGCTGAACCCGGAGACAGGGGAGTGTGTTTACCGGGGCAAAATAATTAAACCCACCCAAGCCCTTATTGACGCAATGAGGGATGCTCAAGAGGGGAAGATCAAGTTCAACAGAGAGAACGACGCGCTGACAAAAGCTCTCGGGAATCCTGAACACGGAGGACGTGTACGAGGCATGGGGCACATTCCGTGGAAAATAGGGTTCCCCTAGAACGATGACCCGTGCGGTTACAGAAGCCGGAAGAGAAAGATGGATCGGGAAGCAGATGTTGTGGCGCGGTTGGCATCGGAAATGGATGTGATGAAGAAAACCGTGAGTGTACTAGTAGCCGAAAGAGATGCAGCTCGGGCGCAGCATGAAGATCATCCAGCGGATCTCAGAAGCCAGCAGCGGAGAAGCAGTGTGGCTTCCACGGAGGCCCCACCGGCTGGTGCAGATGCACCGACGATCGAAATTACTGCACCGGAGCCTCTGGTGGTCGAAATTACTGCACCGGAGCCTCCTCGCTACCCCGTGGACGATATAAAGGAGATGAAAGAATGTCATCTGTATTATCCTATCGGGAACATGTCCATGAAGGTAGCCATCGGCAGTGCTTTACCATGTTTACCTGGAGCACTCCACCACAACAACCCCATTCAAGATGGCTATGCTCGTGTCACGGTGGAGGACATAGTCCAAGGGTTTGAGGACCTGGAGATTGACATTGCTACACCTGAAGGGGAGAAAAGACTTGGAGATGTCAAGCGCCATTTCATTCTATGGCAAAAGAAGTTTATCAAGTTTCCAGGCGAGGCGCCAAGGACAACAAGTCCACCCCCCTATGGTGGTGGCAGTTCACCTACACCTCCGTCACGTCAGCCGACGCCCCCCAGTCCACAACGTCCGGCGGGTGATCAGAGCCGCCCCCCAGTCCTCGTCCGGCGGGTGATCAGACGCCGCCCCCCAATCCACCTCCGGCAAAGAAGCAGAAGCAGTCCTGGATTATTAACCCAGACCCTTATGTACCTAAGACCACAAAGGTACCGGAGCCATCACTGAAGCCTCTCCCCACAAGGCCTTGGGAACGTAGTGCTGAGGAAACTGCCGCGGCCGCGGCTGCTGATCATGAGAAATGGAAGGCGGACTGCAAGAAGAAAAGAGAGCCCGAGCCCAAGCCAGTATTTTCTGATGAGCAAAAGAAGTGGGCTAAGTCATTTTTGAGCACACCGTCCCAAGCCGCGAAGAATCTGCCTGACGACTATGCACGTGAACTTCGTAGGCAGGCACTCATGTTGAAGGAGAAGAAAGAGCGGGCGGAGAACCAGGAGAACAAAGCCTTGGAGGAGGCCGAGAAAACAGAATTAGAAAGTAAAAAAAGCGGGAAACGAGTTGCCCAGCTCGGGGAACAAAGTAAACAATCGATTGCCCCGCTTATAGTGAAAGCCGCCGGTCCGGATGACCCCGATATCATAGCAGCTGCGGCAGCACATGGATTGACTGTAACGAGTGCCAGAGAACAAGCGGCCAACTTAGGTATTACTCTTCGTGAACTGTTAGGCCTTGATGACGCGCCAGTGAAGGAGGTAGTAATTACATATGTGAAGAATGGGCCTCTCGTCGAGCCTGCGCAGGAACAGGATCTACCTCCACAAATGAAAGGTCTGCTGAAATGGTACAAGGGTTACATAAAAAATAAAAACGCCAAAGAATATATTTATGCGGAAGTTAGATATGAGCATCACTTCAAACATTACTATGTACAAATTCATCTGAGTGAATTGTTCCAGCTTTTCAATCTGCGCGAGCTTGACAAATCTATCATCAGTTGCTACGTTCTGTAAGTGATTTATTTCTACCCCATCTCGTTCATATTGCCTGCACTATATATATGTCCTAACTATATTGTTGTGTCCGCTATTATACATGCAGAATGAAGATTAAGGAATGCAGAGTAAGGAACATCCATGATGTTGGGTTCATTGACCCACACATCGTTAATGGATATGTGTTGGAGCATCACCCCGCCGACATGGAGGCAGACCTGTGGCAGTTTCTTACAAAGCAGGAACTCAAAAGTGATATTCTATTTCCTTACCATTTTGGGTGAGTGTTTCTGTCTTGAGCACATTCTCTTTTGTTTACTCCATGCATGGTATGTGGCCGGCTAATCGATGAGTTATGCATGACGTACTGTGCATGTATCGTGTCCGCAGGTTCCACTGGATTCTGCTAGTAATTAAAGTTGACACCTCAGAATGTCTCGTCCACGACTCTCTGAATAAGGATCCAAAGCTTTGGGGCGGCATGAGAAGAATGCTGTAGAAGTAATTATTTTCATTCATTTGCGCTCTATATCGATCGGCCTATTTCGTTCATTTCCTAATATCAAGTAACTAATAACTCTCTTGTTCATTTAATTTTCTTTGCCTCGTAGGGTTTGGAGACGGTTCGTAGATACAAAGGTCGGTGAATTCAAAAAAGAGCTAGAATTCAAAAGGTCAAAGGCTAAGAATGGTGAGGATATTCAGCCAGCGGGGACCAATCTATGTGCATACTATGTCTGTGAGATGATCCGGAGATACACCTCTGAGCGGGTTCTGAGTGATACCAATGCTCAGAGGAATAACCTCCGGATGATGCTTAGTCCAGAAGCTCGCTTCTGACCACTTCAAGAGGAACTAGCTGGATGGTTCAGGAGGGAAGTCCTCCATCCTAAAGGAGAACACCATTACGAGGACGTAGAACTTTATATGCATTAAATTATGTATGGAAACTTGTTCAAAATTGTATATGGTCATCCGATGATATTGAATATATATTGTATATTCCTCTTGAATTATTTTTGGTTCTAATTTCAAATTTGTTTGAAATTGTACATTCATATGCATGTATGTAGTACCGTAGAATATGTGAAACTCCTTCAAAATTAAAATAAAGCACAAAAGAAATAAAACAATACAAATTAAACAGAAAACAGGTTTAGGGGGGGGGCTAAAACCCTAAACATGCGGCGGCCTTTAGTCGCGGTTGGCCAGAAGAACCGCGACTAAAGGTCCTCCGCCCCGACGGCCGCCTGGCGCCCACGTGGACGGGCCTTTAGTCGCGGTTCTTAAGCAACCGCGACTAAAGGGGGGGGGGCTTTAGTCGCGCCTATTTGGTCGCGGTTGCGCAACCGCGACTAATGGCAGTTGCGAACCACGACCAAAGGCCCTTTTTCCACCAGTGTGGGGATCCCTCACCGGTGGCCATCTTCATCATCCCGTCGTTCTCCATGACGAGGAGGGAGTAGTTCACCCTACGGGGCTGAGGGTATGTACCAGTAGCTATGTGTTTGATCTCTCTCTCGTGTTCTTGATTTGGCACGATCTTGATGTATCGTGAGCTTTGCTACTATAGTTGGATCTTATGAAGTTTCTCCCCCTCTACTCTCTTGTAATGGATTGAGTTTTCCCTTTGAAGTTATCTTATCGGATTGAGTCTTTAAGGATTTGAGAACACTTGATGAATGTCTTGCCGTGCTTATCTCTGGTGACAATGGGATATTCACGTGATCAACTTGATGTATGTTTTGGTGATCAACTTGCGGGTTCCGTGACCTTGGGAATCTATGCATAGGGGTTGGCACACGTTTTCGTCTAGACTCTCCAGTAGAAACTTTGGGGCACTCTTTAAAGTACTTTGTGTTGGTTGAATAGATGAATCTGAGATTGTGTGATGCATATCGTATAATCACGCCCACGGATACTTGAGTTGACAATGAAGTATCTACGTGATATTAGGGTTTTGGTTGATTTGTGTCTTAAGGTGTTATTTTAGTATGAACTCTATGATAGATTGAACCGAAAGAATAGCTTCGTGTTATTTTACTACAGACTCTTGAATAGATCGAGCAGAAAGGATAACTTTGAGGTGGTTTCGTACCTTACCATAATCTCTTCGTTTGTTCTCCGCTGTTAGTGGCTTTGGAGTGACTCTTTGTTGCATGTTGAGAGATAGTTATATGATCTGATTATGTTATTATTGTTGAGAGAACTTGCACTAGTGAAAGTATGAACCTTAGGCCTTGTTTTCTAGCATTACAATACCGTTTAAGCTCACTTTTTGTGACAGCCTGATTTTTGGCCCTTTCTTTTTCTTTTGTTTTTCCGAGGTTTTGCATGAGTTTTTTTTTCCGTGGCTTGGTAGTCTGGAAAATGAAGAAGATGACCTCTTATTTGCTTCCAAACTGGCTTGTCATTTCCAAATCCTTCCTTAGACCCTGTCATTTCCATCCTAGCCCAAATCCCAATATTGTTTTTATTGAGAATATTCCTTTTTCTATTAAAGGAATAACTCAAATTGCCTTAGGTTGTGAAGCAACCTATATCTCCCTCACTCCAAAAATTCCCAAATAATTCCCATAAATTGTTTGGGTCATATCTTGATCAAATATGGCAAAACTTCTCATTTGCCATGTTTATCATCTTGCTCAAATAATTCCTTTTCTATTCTGTCCTGTGTGGCAGGTTGTGAAGGAAGTGTTATTTTACTTTGCCCAATGGACCTCAACCTTTTTGGACATCTTTTCATGTTCAAATAATTGCCATGTGCCAAAGGTAAACTTTATTTGCCTAGCCAATCTTCCTCAGTGATTTTTCAAAGTTCCTGTCTGAGGGAATGCATTGTGAAGGAAGTACTAGCTAGGAGTAGCCAAATGAGTTGAACATTTGCACACTACTTTATGTGCTCATATTAACCCCTTCCACCCATTTGCAGACTCATCTAATCATCTATGTGAGCACAGGAGCAAATATTTGATTCTGGCATTATTTTCAAGTTGTGAAGCAAGTATATTTTATATTGCTTCAAAAATCCTGATAAATTACCAGATCATTCTTATACCCTTAAAACATCTCTCCACCAAATTTGGAATCATTTCATTGAGCCTTTATCTCTCTAGAATTTTTCCAAGTTTCTAGTCTGTAGAAATGTTTGTGAAGCAAGTACCATGTTGGCTTTACCAAATGGAATGATACTTGGTGAGCATCATCATATGACCAAATGACTCAGATTTGCCCATATTAGCCCAATTGAACACTCCATGTGAGTGCATCTTGCTGATCTTCATTTCTGGACCAAATATGCAGTTGTGAAGCAGCTATGATTTATCTTGGGCCATTTCCCCTCAAAACCTCTAGGATCATAGTCCCTCCTTATCTAAACACCCCAGACATCTTATTTGTCCCATAGCATATCCCTAGTGACCACGTTGAGCTGATGAAGTTTACTGCAGTAAACTTTAGAGGGTGATAACTATTTAACCAGAGCATGTTTAACAAAGTTACCACCACAGTTCAAACCTATCTTGTACGGACTATCATCTAGACAAAGTTTTGGGTTCTGTAGAGCATTGAATGCCCATGTTCACGTGGTGACCACGCAGCTGGCATGCCTGTTGGCGCGCTCTATGCGCTGTGGCGTGTCCAGAGCACTGTTTGTGCTGGACCCCCTCCTCCTCTCGTCGTCTTAGAGCCCATGAGCATGTCTGTTAGCTTCCTCTCCTCGTCGCTGTTCCCCTGGACCCCTCTCCCCCTCTGGAGGCTTCCTCACAGACGCAAACCGCCGAGTTCCCTCGTGCGTACAGTGAAGGTTTGGATCCGTTCGTCGCCGTCGTCTTCCTCCCTGCGCCCCCTTGGCCTCCTCTGCCCCGTGAGAGCCCCCACTGCCTCTCCTATGTCGTTTTCCCCTGAGATCATGCACGCGAGCACGCGTCCACGGTGTCGGACACGCGTCCGCGGTGGTGACAGCGCGGCAGCTCCTCCCCGCGGCTATATAAGCCCTCCCCGTTCAGCCCGAGCTCTCCTCTCGCGTCACCACTCTCCCAGGACCCCGCCCATGCACTTCCCTGAGCACCAGAGCCCCTCTTCGCCTATGTTGGCCGCCATGGCCGCCGCCCCTGTCCACTCCAATTCTGGCGAACCGAAGCCCCTCTCCTCTGTCTTCCACCTCTAGTATGTCACCCAGCCACCATAGCCTCTCCCGCAGCCCTCCGTTAGTCGCCGGAATCGCCACGGCCTCGTCCTCTATCTTCGGCCGAAGCCCCATCCGCCGCGGCCACGGTCCCGCCCTACCCAAGTCTCCCTGGCGTTCATATGGTGGTGGGACGGGTGCGCCTCGCCGTCCTGAGCACTCCACCGGTCCAAGCTCCGTCGGGGGTGGCTCGAGTGGCCGGAGCGAGCGCCGGCGCCGGCGGCCTCTCCTGTGCTCTGCGTGCGGCGTCGGGAGAAGGAGAGAGGAAGAAGAGAAGGGAGGAGAGAGAGGGAGTGGATAAGGTGGGGCCCACCTGTCGACCCGTCAGCCGTTGACCAGCCCCGGCCCCGCCTTGCCACGTCACTTAAGTGGAAACGTATTCACTCGAATACGCTTTCAGTTTTCTGTCCAGGCCCCTGTTTGAAAATCTTTTCATTACAGATGGGTCCCTGGCAGAAAACATGCTATAACTTTTTATCAGTAACTCCAAATGAGGTGATTCCAAAGCCTACTTCTTCGTTTCGTCGAGCCTGTTCTGTTGGTTTCAATTTCACTATGGTTTGACACTGTGGAAATGACCTAATTGCCTTTGCACGTAAACAGCCCCTTCCGAGAGAGAACTGTTTCCGGCAAATCTTCCCGCGGCTTCACCGCACTTCTCCCCGGTGCCTTCTTCATCCCCTGGCAAGCCACAGTGACATTTTCATAGTGCCACTTCAATATTTGTGATTTTTTAACTTGAACTTATGAATATTTATGCATTTAAATTAGTTATATAATGATTATATTCTGTTAAATGCTTGTCATGTTAAAAATACTTGAACTACAGAATGTTTGAAGTAAATATTGTTGGTAAGCTAAAGAGAACTTAGTTGCGAGTGATGAATAAATGATATAGTCATAGAGTTGGATAATTAATTATATTATTATTTTTGCATGTTGAAAAGTAATGAGATTGCTAGATATGATTCTGGTATAAGTGATGTGTGATCTTAACCAGAGTAAGAACATGAGTTGATGATGGCTCTGTAGGAGCGTGGTTAATTCAGTTGTTTGCATGGTTATGTGGTGCACATATTAAGTGATGCATAGTATGGCATTATGACACCGGTTATTTTCACATTAAGTTGAACCAGATTAATAGCTCAACTTGAATATGTTGTTGACCGAGTCATGGTGCCGCTGAAACGAGTCTTTCCCAGTGCAACCACATTTGCCGGTATGGAACGGCCTTAATGCATTTCATTGTCGTGCCTCTGGTCGGTGCCTTCATTTAGGGACGGTTATGGGCGTGCTGTACCCTGGCCCGGTAGGCAAGCATAACCTTGTGAGCCCGTTGTAAGTTAATTTTTTGGTACCGGATCCCAGACTGGATCGTGGCCATGACGGTGGTCAAGGTGTCTGGAGGTAGACACGGGGCCCCCCAGGACTAGCCCGATGGGGTCTGAGTCGGGATGGCCGGGAGAGTGTCATGACAATGGAATGGTTTCGTCGGAACACTGATGGTCCGCCCGACTGGGAGTGCGAGGCCATGGGTTCCGTAGTGTGGGTACAGTGTACTAACCTCTGCAGAGTGTTTTTAATCTATCGATAGCGAGTCCATGGTTACGGACACGCTCGAAAGTAGGATACACCATGGGTCAACACTTAATAAAATATGCACACTAAATTTGTACTGAGGATGGCAGTGAGGCCATCGTGTTGAGTTTGGCCATGAGTTGGTCGGGTTTGTGATCGTCGTAAGGATCACGGGCCAAGAGTTGGTCGAGTTGTGATTGCCGTAAGGATCATAGGCCATGAATTGGTCGGGTGGTGATCGCCGAAAGGATCACACGTGTGTTTTCGAAGTTATCATGTTTGTGGTCTGGAAATGACCACGTTCGGTAAGAAGTACCAGTTAAGCATAGTCACAACATATTAGACGTATGGTTGTATTGTTGCTTAAATGGTTAAATATCCTGATATTGTTTGTCATTATGTTTATGCTTATTGTGAGCTTGCAAGTATATTCAATGTACTAACCTGGCGTGTCATGCCAGTTTGCAGGTCATGCCGGATTTGATTGCTTGCTTGTCGTGGTTTCTGTTCGTGCGAGCTAGGATAAGCGTTCCAGCCAGACTCCCTGCGGAGTGGAGTTCACCACCGTCGCCGTTGTTTCACTGCTAGAGTTATCCCGCTGCTTCGAGTTCTTCTGCTGCTTGCATAGAGCAACTGAGGATGGCGTAGTGCCGCCGTACCGATGTTATTCATTGTAATATCGAAGACCTTGTATTCATATTCGTGTAATAATAATAGAAAGCTGGTTTGTTCTATGCTAAGCAGTGCCGTATTCCAGAAGACTTCTCCTCAATCTCTGGGCTGGAATACGGGGCATTCCGGTTTCCTCTGAGCAGGGGTGCTACAAGCTTGGTATTAAAGCAGGTCTGGTTGTAGGACACCCTAGACCGCGCAAACGTTAAAAAGCGTTACTATAGACCCCAGTTGGTTTGTTGCACTTGATTGCTGCATTTGTTTGTTGCATAGCATCCATTTAGGCTTAGTATTTGTGATAACGGTTTATCTGGTGAGTGTAGCTAGCATCGATTCAGATCCACTACAGCTGAAGCTTTGCATTTCTCTAGTTCCTTTTTCTTTCGGTGTTTGGTGTCGTTTCTGTCCCAGCAGAGTGATGCCAAGTGATCCCGACACTGTTTGCAAAAATGGTGCTCAGGTATCGCATCGATGTCTTTCTTTTAGTCCTATCTATCGTTTCGGTGATGGACATGTTTCTATCCCGGATCGTTCTTTTTGTCGTGTTGGCAACCCTTAATGATCTTAGTTATCAAGAAAGGGCAATGTCAGCAGCCTCAGTTTTTCCCCGCTATCCTATTTCTTGGACGAGTACAGATCTTTTTCTGTCCGCTTGATAATAAAGTAGTTGCGACCTTCGTGTCCAACTACATGATTACCGAGTACGTCCTCGCCTCTAAGCTAGTTCAAGTTGCTACCTGGCTAAGCTAGCAGATGGTGTAGCGCTGTTTACACCAATTCTTCCACACATTTATTCGTCCTCGTGCACATCGCCACAGCATATTAGACAGCAATACCGGAGTTTCTGCGAAATTTGTGTGCTTAGGTGTGCATGCATATTATTGTGTGAGTAGCAGTAATATGTGATGCTTGCTTGATTAATTATATTAGTAGAATGCTTGTGTGCTTTTGTTTTAGTCGTTTCTTTTGTTCCTTTCTTTGGGCCTTCAGTGTTACAAATTTCCCCCCTATTAAAGTTGCTCGTCAGCCGACACTGGACCCGAAGAGTCAGCAAGAAATGCATATATTTGGAAACTCAGCTAAACAGAATGGAATTATCAGCTGACTGAAGTGAAATTGGGAATATCTTGTCTGGATGCAAAAGAAATCTTGGATGGACCGTCAGTATCAAGTTTGCATTAGCATGCACTCATCACAACAAAATGATTAAATCAGCAAGAAGATAAATTGTGTGCAAGGTCGACAAAATATTATCAAAGGTATGGCTCAGAGACAAGTTTAATTTTTATTGAGGATGATTTTGGAACCCGATGTACCTGGAAGCAAGCAAAAATATGGCATATACTCAGAAAGGAGGATAGTCTAGTAAAACAATGTTTCATACCAGAAATCAACATCAGAAATATTAAGATGGTATGTATATGTGGAAATCGGTCCGCATATCACAGTAAGAAGTTTCTGGTGTAAGCAACCCACTTTTCCCTCGCAACATACCCGAGAGGCTTCCAAGGCAAGATTCATCTATCTTCCTCAGTACGATACATGGACGACTTCTCGCGCAAGGTACTCTACCTTCTTCAGTAAGCAACCGCGAAGACTTTCGGCATAAGGTACCGAGTCTTTCCCCAGCAATGTCTTTAAGGGGGTAAGCTTTTGAAGCATGATATTCAGTCTTCTTCAGCAAGCTGTCCGATGAAAGTTTCGAGCACAAGCCAGCAAATATTCCTCAGTAAGACATTGGTACAAGGTAGTACGCTGTGAGTTGACAGCATGTGGCAGTGAATCCCAAGAATCAGATCCGCAACATTTTTGTCAGACTCAAGAATCAGTCAGAATACACGTCTGTCTCGGAATAAGGTCCTCATATATATGCAATGAGCATACCATCAAGATCTTACAAGTCACTCGAATGAGGATCTGATAACCACGTGAGGATGGTTACGAGAATAAAGCCAGTATACACCGCAGTGTGACAAAGAATTATGAGGATTGACGACATCAAGGAGCTCAATACAAGTACTTGTGAGCCTGGAAAATGATCCTGACGAGCCCTTGTCCCCTTTTTTCTCCTATGACGGCACCACGCCTATGATCTGAGTTGTTTCTAGCTATCCGGGGTCGATGTCAAATTTTGTTTCTCTCTTCAACAACTGTCACAAGTCTGAGCTGCTTTTCGGCCATCTCGTATAGCTGTTGAGTTTCTTTTTGAGACAGTAGCCCTATAGCTGCTTTTTGGCTATTTTAGGGAGCTGCCACCTTCTTCTTATCGACCCGGTCTCATGCTCTCAGCTGTTTTTCGGCCGTCCTAAGCCGTGGTTGAGTTATTTCAGTAATGTCCCAGATCTGAGTTGTAAAGACCGTTCTGGTGGATACTTATTTATTTGCTGATTTCTTGCAAGGGTTTCGGATGATCATTTTCCAACGATCAGAACTTGAGAGGTGTTGAACCTGCCATTTAATGGGTTACCCTATCAAAAAAATGAGGATAAACTACAATTGCCGAAAAATTGCACCGACAGTACCTATGGTCATACGAAGAAGCAATATGGCCCAGCTTTTTCAGCCAAAGATCTAGACCAAGAAAACAATAATGAAGGAGCAAGACCAGTGATGCAGGTATGAAAATTGTACATGACCCCCATGGTGCAGATTCCCCGGACAGTCTAAGTCTGTATTGATCCACATGGATATGCCTACATCATGAGTAATCGGCATGAGGAATATCAGTCTGGAAGCCTGAATCCTCACTTATATGAATCTTCATGGATAGTCTGTCGTGAACAAAAAAAAATCCGTCAGAACCACCGTCAGTCAAGTCTGCAGATATTATCATATAGGCCAAACCCTTTATGTTGGCCGCGACAGGAGACAATCAAATATTTGGTACGGATCCGATACTCATGACAATGGAACCTGTTAAGATGATTCAGAAACTTCTGCGATGAGTCAGAAGCTGTCAGGAAACAGTTATGTTTTAACTCACTGTTTGGAACCCAAAGGACCTGCATTTAGTAGAGAAACCCAATGCAATGAGTCAGAGCTTGAGTTTTCATCATAAAATTCTGATCATCATTACATGAAAGGTTGTCAGTGCCGGGTGGCACACCCAGCGGAAATCACTTTTGGATTTGTGAGACAGACATATATTTCAGTCGTGATAATCAAATCACACTCAGCTAGTCAACAGATCTAAAAATAAATTGGAGCCTATATAAGCATGAGCAAGCTAGGCAAGATCTGTCAGAAGGTGGATACAGTGAATAAAACTACCCAGGGTCAGTCAGATAAAAATTTAGTGGGAACAACAATAAGGGAAAAAGGATACCCGAGTTGGAAACGGTTTCCTTAAGTTAGAATATTCACACTAGTTCCCTGAGCAACCAAATCTCGAGGACGAGATTTCTTTAAGGGGGTAAGGTTTGTGACAGCCTGATTTTTGGCCCTTGCTTTTTCTTTTATTTTTCTGAGGTTTTGCCTGAGTTTTCTTTTTCCGTGGCTTTGTGGTCTGGAAACTGAAGAAGATGACCTCTTCTTTGCTTCCAGAGTGGCTTGTCATTCCCAAATTCTTCCCTAGACCATGTCATTTCCATCCTAGACCAAATCCCAATATTCTTTTTATTGAGAATATTCCTTTTTCTATTAAAGAAATAACTCAAATTGCCTTAGGTTGTGAAGCAACCTATATTTCCCTCACTCCAAAAATTCTGAAATAATTCTCATAAATTATTTGGATCATATCTTGATCAAATATGGCAAAACTTCTCATTTGACATGTTTATCATCTTGCTCAAATAATCCTTTTCTATTCTGTCCTGTGTGGCAGGTTGTGAAGGAAGTGTTATTTTCCTTTGCCCAATGGACCTCAACATTTTTGGACATCTTTTCATGTTCAAATAATTGCCCTGTGCCAAGGCTCAACTTTATTTACCTAGCCAATCTTCCTCAGTGATTTTTCAAAGTTCCTTTGTGAGGGAATGCATTGTGAAGGAAGTCCTAGCTAGGAGTAGCCAAATGAGTTGAACTTTTACACACTCCTTTATGTGCTCATATTAACCCCTTCCACCCATTTGCAGCCCCATCCAATCATCTATGTGAGCACAGGAGCAAATCTTTGATTCTGGCATTATTTTCAGGTTGTGAAGCAAGTATATTTTATATTGCTTCAAAACTCCTGATAAATTAACAGATCATTCTTCTACCCTTAAAACTTCTCTCCACCCAATTTGGCATCATTTCATTAAGCCATTACATCTTTAGAATTTTTCCAAGTTTCTGGTCAGCAGAAATGTTTGTGAAGCAAGTAGCATGTTGGCTTTGCCAAATGGAATGATACTTGGGGAGCATCATCATATGACAAAATGACTCAGCTTTGCCTAATATTAGCCCAATTGAACACTCCATGTCTCGCATCTTGCTGATCTTCATTTTTGGACCAAATATGCAGTTGTGAAGCAGCTATGATTTATCTTGGGCCATTTCCCCTCAAAACCTCTAGGATCATAGTCCCTCCTTAGCTAAACACCCCAGACATCTTATTTGGCCCATAGCATATCCCTGTTGACCACGTTGACCTGATGAAGTTTACTGCAGTAAACTTCAGAGGGTGATAACTATTTAACCAGAGCATGTTTAACCAAGTTACCACCACAGTTCAAACCTATCTTGGACGGACTATCAACTAGACAAAGTTTTGGGTTCTGTAGAGCATTGAATGCCCATGTTCATGTGGTCACCACACAGCTGGCATGCCTGTTGGCGCGCTCTGTGCGATGTGGCGTGTCCAGAGCACTGTTTGTGCTGGACCCCCTCCTCCTCTCGTCGTCTTAGAGCCCGTGAGAATGTCCATTGGCTTCCTCTCCTCGTCGTCGTTCCCCTGGACCCCTATTACCCTTCGGAGGCTTCCTCACAGACGCAAACCGCCGAGTGCCCTCGCGCGTACAGTGAAGGTTTGGATCCGTTCGTCGCTGTCGTCTTCCTCCCTGCGCCCCCTTGGCCTCCTCTGCCCCGTGAGAGCCCCCACTACGTCATTTGCCCCCGAGCTCATGCATGCGAGCACGCGTCCGCGTTGCCGGACACGCATCTGCGGCAGTGACAACACGACAGCTCCTCCCCGCGGCTATATAAGCCCTCCCCGCGCACCCCGAGCTCTCCTCTCGCCTCACCACTCTCCCAGCACCCCACTCATGCACTTCCCCGAGCACCAGAGCCCCTCTTCGCCTGTGTTGGCCGCCATGGCCGCCGCCCCTGTCCACTCCGATTCCGGTGAACTGAAGCCCCTCTCCTCTGTCTTCCACCTCTAGTAGGTCACCCAACCACCATAGCCTCTCCCACAGCCCTCCGTTAGTCGCCGGAATCACCATGGCCTCGTCCTCTATCTTCGGCCGAAGCCCCATCTACCGTGGCCATGGTCCCGCCCTGCCCGAGTCTAATATGCTGTCTAATATGCTGTGGCGATGGGCACGAGGACGAATAAATGTGTGGAAGAATTGGTGTAAACAACGCTACACCATGTAGGCCAAGGGGGCGCAGGGAGGAAGACGACGGCGACGAACGGATCCAAACCTTCACTGTACGCACGAGGGCACTCGGCGGTTTGCGTCTGTGAGGAAGCCTCCGGAGGGTAATAGGGGTCCAGGGGAACGACGACGAGGAGAGGAAGCCAATGGACATTCACACGGGCTCTAAGACGACGAGAGGAGGAGGGGGTCCAGCACAAACAGTGCTCTGGACACGCCACATCGCACAGAGCGCGCCAACAGGCATGCCAGCTGTGTGGTGACCACGTGAACATGGGCATTCAATGCTCTACAGAACCCAAAACTTTGTCTAGTTGATAGTCCGTCCAAGATAGGTTTGAACTGTGGTGGTAACTTGGTTAAACATGCTCTGGTTAAATAGTTATCACCCTCTGAAGTTTACTGCAGTAAACTTCATCAGGTCAACGTGGTCAACAGGGATATGCTATGGGCCAAATAAGATGTCTGGGGTGTTTAGCTAAGGAGGGACTATGATCCTAGAGGTTTTGAGGGGAAATGGCCCAAGATAAATCATAGCTGCTTCACAACTGCATATTTGGTCCAAAAATGAAGATCAGCAAGATGCGAGACATGGAGTGTTCAATTGGGCTAATATTAGGCAAAGCTGAGTCATTTTGTCATATGATGATGCTCCCCAAGTATCATTCCATTTGGCAAAGCCAACATGCTACTTGCTTCACAAACATTTCTGCTGACCAGAAACTTGGAAAAATTCTAAAGAGGTAATGGCTTAATGAAATGATGCCAAATTGGGTGGAGAGAAGTTTTAAGGGTAGAAGAATGATCTGTTAATTTATCAGGAGTTTTGAAGCAATATAAAATATACTTGCTTCACAACCTGAAAATAATGCCAGAATCAAAGATTTGCTCCTGTGCTCACATAGATGATTGGATGGGGCTGCAAATGGGTGGAAGGGGTTAATATGAGCACATAAAGGAGTGTGTAAAAGTTCAACTCATTTGGCTACTCCTAGCTAGGCCTTCCTTCACAATGCATTCCCTCACAAAGGAACTTTGAAAAATCACTGAGGAAGATTGGCTAGGTAAATAAAGTTGAGCTTTGGCACAGGGCAATTATTTGAACATGAAAAGACTTTCGGCATAAGGTACCGAGTCTTTCCCCAGCAATGTCTTTAAGGGGGTAAGCTTTTGAAGCATGATATTCAGTCTTTTTCAGCAAGCTGTCCGATGAAAGTTTCGAGCACAAGCCAGCAAATATTCCTCAGTAAGACATTGGTACAAGGTAGTACGCTGTGAGTTGACAACATGTGGCAGTGAATCCCAAGAATCAGATCCGCAACATTTTGGTCAGACTCAAGAATCAGTCAGAATACACGTCTGTCTCGGAATCAGGTCCTCATATATATGCAATGAGCATAGCATCAAGATATTACAAGTCACTTGGATGAGGATCTGATAACCACGTGAGGATGGTTACGAGAATAAAGCCAGTATACACCGCAGTGTGACAAAGAATTATGAGGATTGACGACATCAAGGAGCTCAATACAAGTTGTGATCGGCCGGCCTCCTCTAGCGGCGGCATGGTGAACGGCGCTGCGTGGGAGGGCCTCCGAAGGTGGCCGTGGCGACGCGTTCGGAGTCGGGTCAAGCGACCCGAGAGGCGAGGGAGGGCCTCCGAAGGTGTTTTCTCGCTGTGTTCGAGTACGGGGATAAAGATGACCTGATTAGATTCTAATCGGTTTAGATTTTAGAGTTCTATTCATATATGTCAAGTACTTCCTTGTATACGTCAAAGTCCAGCATGCCTTATATAAAGCCATGGCCGATTGAAAAAAAAATTCAATCTATTCAATATAAACACATTACTTTTTATCGTTTGTTTTTTCTGTAGTTTCTTGCCCTAGCAGCCCAAGGGTTTGGTGATCTTTCTCGTTTTGCACTGACAAACGGTCAGTTTTCGTCCACGAAAGCGAGGGATTCTTTATTGCTTTGCCCGACAAGCAATTGTTCGTCGTCACGAAAGGATGACAAATATCCTGGTGTTGTGCGGCGATTTCACGTGCCAACACACTTGGCGACTCCACTGGGGACGAAGAAGAAATACACACGATGGACACCGAACCCAACAACGGAAGCGACTTCAACCAGGACAACATCATCTCCATCACGCTCGACGATCTGTCAGAGGATGATCGGCGCGAGCTTGAACAAGAGGTTGAGAAGGAGATGGCTAAGCGGCTAGAATTGAAGTTGACTAGATACTACAAGACAAGGATCGGCCTCGTCAAGAAGGTACATGTCACTACTAGGAAAAAGGCTATAGATGAAATGACCACTAATGGCGCATCAGACATGTGGTGCGCCACTACTATATAGCAGTAGTGCACAATGTGCTGGTGCACCATTAGTGTGAAAGACACTAATGATGCACCAGACACACGGTGCGCCACTAGTAACAATTTTTTTTTCCAAACATACTAATGGCGCACCAGGGCACAGTGCGCCATTACTACTTCTAACTAGTAATGGCGCACCAGCCGCATAGTGCGTCACTACTATATTTTTTTTATTCTTTTTTTGCAAAACTACAAATGGCGCACCGGGGAATAGTGCACCATTACTAGTTTAAACTAGTAATGGCGCATCGTGTCCCGGTGCGCCATTAGTGTATATATATATATAGGGATTGACTATTCGTCACCCTGGGTGAGGAATAGTTATTCTTCACCTCCTCTATTTTACCATCAATACACCGTAATTTTACGTTCCGTAAGTTTTGTCTTATTTCCGATGTAAAAAGATACCGTAAAAAAATATATGATCGTCGTAAAAAATATTTTATGTTATGTAAAATTACAAATGTAAAAACATAGTACAAAATACACATAAACTACAATTTTTCTTGTCTTATGACCTATTTTTTTATTTTCTTATGCCAATTTTACGTAGTGGATCAATAAAAATGTAACTATTTGAATTCCAAACGTAATTTAATTATGAAATGATCATAAAATTACCTCGGGTGAAGAATAACTTATTCTGCACCCTGTACCATCATAGGCCTGACTCCTCGTTTGCCCGGACGCAAATCAATTTTCACATCGCGGCCGTCAAACCGCTCCCTCGTCACGAGGAGGAAAAGGCGCTCCCCGTCCTCGGGAGCCACCAGCAGGCGTTGCCGCTCCGTCTGATGCATCGTGACAATGGGGGTCACGGGGCACTTGTGGTCCGCCTTGACGTGGCCGCAGATCATCGGTGGATTGTGCAATTCCCTTTGAACAAAACAGACATCGAAGCGCAACTATTTCACAAACTAAATTGTTGGCGAAACAAATTCACCCAACTAACCATTTTGTGTAGCGTCCGACAGGTCAACGCTGCACTACACTGAGTTGCGCGCGAGCGTGGCGAAATGAACAAAACAGACATCGAGGCACAACTATTTCACAAACTAAACTGTTGGCGAAACAAATTCACCCAACTAATCCTTTTGTGTAGCGCCCGACAGGTCAACGCTGCACTACACTGAGTTGCGCGCGTGCATGGCGAAATGAACAAAACTGACCTTGAGGCGCAACTATTTCAGAAACCAAGCCGTAGGCGAAATAAATCCACCCAACTAACCCTTTTGTGCAGCGCCCGACAGGTCAGCGCTGCACTACACTGAGTTGCACGCGTGTGTGGCGAAATGAACAAAACTGACCTCGAGGAGCAACTATTTCACAAACTAAACCGTAGGCGAAATAAATTCACCCAACTAACCCTGTTGTGCAGCGTCCGACAGGTCAGTGCTGCACTACACTGAGTTGCGCACGAGCGTGGGGAAATGAACAAAACTGACCTCGAGGCGCAACTATTTCACAAACTAAACCGTAGGCGAAATAAGTTCACCCAACTAACCCTTTTGTGCAGCGCCCGATAGGTCATTGCTGCACTACACTGAGTTGCGTGCGAGCATGGCGAAATGAACAAAACTGACCTTGAGGCGCAACTATTTCACAAACTAAACCGTAGGCGAAATAAATTCTCCCAACTAACCCTTTTGTGCAGCGCCCGACATGTCAGTGCTGCACTACACTGAGTAGTGTGCGGGCGCGGCGAAATGAACAAAACTAACCTCAAGGCGCAACTATTTCACAAACTAAACCGTAGGCGAAACAAATTCACCCAACTAACCGCTTTGTGCAGCGCCCGACAGTTTAGCGCTGCACTACACTGAGTAGCGTGCGGGCGCGGTGAAATGAACAAAACTGATCTCAACGTGCAACTATTTCACAAACTAAGCTGTAGAGGAAACAAATTCACTCAGCCAACCCTTCTGTGTAGCGCCCAACAGGTCGGCACTGCACTACGCTGAGTGACGCGCGGGCCCTACACTCCTAGCCAGCGTGGCGGCCCCGGCCCTATTCTTGGTTGTGCGGTGCCTAGGTGAAAGGAGCCACACTACATTGTGCAGCGCCTAGCTGAAAGGAGCTGCACCACCTTATATTAAAATCGTTGTAACTTTTAATCCGTGCATCCGATGAAAACGTCCCTTATATGAATGTTCTGCATTTTTCTATGTTCTACGCAATGGGGTATTTTCATCTATGTTGGGATCAATTTTCTTGATGAAAACTCTGTCGCAAAAGTGCATCATAATATAACTAACAGAAGGTGAACTCGCTCCTCTCTAAACCACCAGAAGCAACTAATGGCTAGTGTTTAGTTCATCCGATCTCGTGGATGCTTCATGAAAAACAATAGTATCGTGCTTTCTAATTGCTGAAATAGTACTGTGCTTTTTGCAAGTAAATTGGGATGGAGGGACTATGAAACAAGGGTGTGTAGTACATATGATCTCTGCTTTCTAATTGTATTTTGAGTACATACAAAATGTATTTCCAAAAGCAAGGGTTTGTTCTCTGCTTTCTTCAGGTGGGATACCTCTGTTGAAGACATGACCAGAGTAGGTACGCGGAGCGGAACACAGAACACCCAATCTTCAGTATAGTATACACCCTAAGTTTAAAGCCAAAACGCAAAGCGATGGGAGGGCAAAGCTTGGCTTTAAAAAAATCGGTGGGAAGGGGAAAGCTTTGGCTCTGATAGGGAAGATTGGTATTGTTATACTACTTCAAATCGCCGTGTTCGACCCCCTGTTCAAGAATTCATCCGATTAACCAGTTAATTTGCCGATTAATCCCTACTCGTAGGGTCACCGAGTAGCCTATAAACCGATAAATCGTCTGATTAATTGATTAAATGGCCAATTAACTTGCCGATTAGCCGATTAATCCCCTACTCACCAGCCAACCGAGCAGCTACCAGTTAACAATTTCCTCAACAATGGTTCGACTGAATCGAAAGGATTGATTGTATAAGTACTAACTCCAGTCATGCTAAATAAATACCATAATTATGCCTAGTGAGTTCATATAGAATTCTTAAAAGACTAAAGGCGGATTGTTGTACTTCAAATTGTACTATACTACTTTAAAACAAGGATCTGGCTGAAGATGAATGTAAAACACTATTGCGGATCTGGCTGAAAGATGAATTAAAAACATTGTTGCGGATCTAGCTTAAGATGAATGAAAAATCTAAAACACTTGTTGCTTATCATAAACACTTGTCTCGTCTCTCTCAAATATATAAACACAGAAACAAAGTTAGGAAGGTTATGATTCTACCGCTTCAGAACCACACCGAAAAGGCCATGAATCAAGAAACAGAAGCCAAAAGGGGGACGAGAATCAAAGAGCGGCACAGTCATCACCTTCGGGGTCGCTCCTGCAGCCGGGGCAGACCAGGAGGGGCCGGTGAAGGGGACAGACCAGCCGGGGTGCTGGGGAGGGCCCGGTGGACGGAGCAGCCGGGGTGCAGGGGAGGGGGCGGCGAAAGGAGATGCGAAAAGACGAGCCGTGCCGCAGAGGAGTGGAGGAAGGCGAGGAGAAGGCTGACCATCTGTGTTATAATATATGGGCAGTACTTTGCGCCGGCGCGCCGGCCCAAATTTGGGCCGATCAGCCTGCAGCCGTCTGATATGTCTGCTAACAACTGTTTGATTAGAGCCTAATCTTCATCCTCGTTCACCTCTCGCCCGCAGAGAAACAACAGAAAAAGTCGACCAACACCGCGATCGCCCTGGCACATCTCGCATGAGGAAAAAAAGGTCCACCTTGCTCACCGCCGGTGACGTCCCCGTCGACGGGCCCCATTGGTTGTTGAGCTCCTACGAAGATGTCACCCTGGGCCGCCGTGGCCGGTGGCAGCAAACATTGTGCCCGGTTGTAGCAAATGAGGATGCCGGTTCCAGCAAAAATCTCACCAAAAAGCCAAAAAATCGTGGCTGCAGGAGAGATGTCATGGCTGTCAGTGAGATGTCGTGGATGGGTGCAGCAGAACGCCGTGCACGAAGTAGCACCGCTGATTGTTGCTTCCAACAACCACCAGCTCCCCACCATCGCCATTGTAGCTTCTATGGCACCCCCGCCATCGCCATTGCAGCTCTTTAGTGTCGCTGCGTTGCCATTGCTGCTCTCCAGCACATCGTACTCGCCGTGGTCACCGTTGGCAACATCCAGTGTGCATGGTTCCAGCTAGCCGCGATGGCCATTGTAACAAAAATCCAGCGAGCCGTGGTCACCATGGTGGCCGTTGCAGCATCCTGCATGCACGGTTCTAGCTGGCTGTGGTGACTGTTGTAACAAAATTCCAGCAAGCCGTGGTCACCGCGGTGACTGTTGCAGCATCCCATGTGCACGATTCGAGCTAGCCGCGATCACCATTGTAGTGCAAAAATTGGCTGGTTCCAACACAACTCTCGCAGCGTCGTCGACCATCACGTGCATGTCGCATCTCTTGTTGACATCGGTTGTAGCACCATGGTTCGCTGGACTAGCAAAAATGGTTGTTGGTTCCAGTATTTTAGCTGCATCGTCACACATCGCCCCCTCCTTGTAGCTTTTTTGCCATTGGTTGCGGCACGCTCGCCGCCAGTTCCAGCTCCTTAGTTGCCGGTTGCAGCACACCCCTGCTGCAGTCGCACCCCTCCTCCCATATACTGGTCGCCATCTAGCACGGCCCCCGTCGGAGCACACAGCAACTGCGACAGAGGAAGACGACATGCTACATGGTGGCGCACGACAGGCGGCAGGCCATTCCCGTGTCCACTGTGTGCCATTGATGTAACTCATCGCCCCAAAGGCCATCCTGCAGTCCGGGCGTCGAGGACCTTGCCTGCCAGCAACGGTGGCCTTTGTGGCACATAGGGAAACACGGGGGTGGTGCAGCGCCATGGCCTGTGAGCTGCTGCGTGTTGGTGGATTGATGGCGGAGAGGGAGGGCTACTAGCGAGAGGAGGAAGGGAAATGAGTGGACCAGGCAGTCGAGAGGGAGGATAAGGCTGAATAAAAGCGGTGCCGGGGGCGCGTGACAGCAGATGGCATGTGTCCTGCACTCCTCAATCTCCGGCCCGCGTCCGACCGGCTGAGTTTTCAGCCGGCGCGCCGGCCACAAACGTTTTCCTTAATATATGCTGCTGAGCCCAAGATCCTCCCCAACGGAAGCTTAGTTTTGTTTTTCCTTTTTCCTTTTTCCTCCAATAAATATATATCGCAACGGATACATTACCTTGGGGTGGTGGTGCGCAACCCGAAAAAAAAATCTGGACCCACTGGTCCATCTCAAGCCCTCTCGTCAATTTTTGATTTACTTCACGATTTTGACTGGGTCTCTGTTTTGAAGAACGGTCATCCTCTCAATAAATTCTATGACATAGACATTACGAGCATAGTTTTCATAGCAATATTTAAGTATGTCAAAATTTTCAGATTTGTAGAGAGTAATATTATATTTTTCAATCAAAGAAGCAACTTCATAAGCACCCTTAAAAGCAACAAATGTTTCAATTTGTTCGATATCATAGTAACTATAAACACCCTTTTCATAAGAAGATAAGATTTCATTATCATTAAACTCACATAGGTAGGGAAGGTGTTTTTAGGGTTCTTGGAGCAACAAGTAAAATCACAAATTTCACAAAGATTCCAAGAATATCATAGCAAACAATTTATTTGATTCCATAGGAGCTTCCCTTTTCAGACAAACGATGACGCACAAAATGAGCATGCTGATCTAAAGATTTTCCCTCAACTAAACTAGTTGGCGTTTCAACACGAGCACATATGGATCGAAGATGATCCAGGTAGAAAACTTTGAGTGGATCCATATTAATAGATTTTTAGCAAGAAAAGATGCAATCAAAATAGAAGGCAGATGGAAACACAAGCAAACATAAGATTGAATGAAAGAATGGTGAATAAAAAGGCAAATCTTTTCGAAAATCATTTTAGATGTGGGCGAGAGGAAAACGAGAGGCAAATGGCGAATAATGTAATGCAAGAGATGAGAGTTTATGATGGGTACTTGGTATGTCTTGACTTCCCCGGCAATGACGCCAGAAATTCTTCCTGCTACTTCTTGAGCTTGCGTTGGTTTTTCCCTTGAAGAGGAAAGGGTGATGTAGCAAAGTAGAGATAAGTATTTCCCTCAGTTAAGAACCAAGGTATCAATCCAATAGGAGAAGTACGCACAAATCACCAATACTTGCACAAACAATCAAACACTTGCACCCAACGTGATAAAGGGGTTGTCAATCCCTTCACGGTCACTTGCAAAGGTGAGATCTGAAGCTAAAATATTTTTGGGTTTTTTATTTATGGATCTGAAAGTAAAAGATTGCAAAATAGTAGATCGGAAACTAATATGATGGAAAATAGACCCGGGTGCCATAGGTTTCACTAGAGGATTCTCTCTTGAAGGCAAATAATACGGTGGGTGAACAAATTACTATCGAGCAATTGATAGAAAAGTGCAAAGTTATGACGATATCCAAGGTAATGATTATGTAATATAGGCATCACGTCTGTGTCTACTAGAGCGACTCCTGCCTGCATCCACTACTATTACTCCATACATAGACCAACTCATGCCTGCATCTAGAGTATTAAGTTCATGAAGAACAGAGTAACACTTTAAGTAAGATGACATGATGTTGAGGAATAAACTCAAGAAATATGATGTAAAGCCCATCTTTTTATCCTCGATGGCGACAATACAATACGTGCCTCACTACCCCTACTTTGTCACTGTGTCAGGACACAGCAAGATTGAACCCAAATCTAAGCACCTCTCCCATTGCAAAAAAATACCAATCTAGTTGGCCAAACTAAATCGATAGTTAGAAAAGAAATAAAAAGATATCAAATCATGCATGTAAGAATTCAGAGAAGATTCAAATAACATTCATAGATAAGCCGATCATAAATCCACAATTCATCGGATCTCAACAAACACACCGCAAAATAAGATTACATCGGATAGATCTCCAAGAACATCGAAGAGAACATGGTATTGAGGCTCAAAGAGAAAGAAGAAGCCATCTAACAACTAGCTATGGACCCGTAGGTCTAAGGTAAACTACTCACACTTCACCGGAAGGGCAATAGAGTTGATGTAGAAGCCCTCCATTGAAAAGTGTTTTCGTGGATGCTTCTGGTGGTTTGGGAAGTTATATTATGATGCCACCAGCAGGTGCGCCATTAGTAACCTGGGACCAGCTAGATATTTTGGATAGCCACACCTACCCACTCACTTTCCCCACTTCATTCTCTCCACCTCCTCCTCCAAGCTTGTTTCGGCTACCTCCTCCTCCTCACCTCATTTGCACCATAGATTCATCCAAATTAAGTGGTTAAATTACCTTTTTTTGATAGGTAAGGGGGAAGCTATCTTTATGTTGTTCTCCCTCCAACAATGTGCACATGCACTTTTTATGGCCTAGCTAGATCTATGTATGTTCGTGGTGTTGCATATGTTTGTGGTGTTGCATATATGTTTGTGGTTGCAGGTACCGGTATTTGAAATGTGATAGTTGCCAATATTTTGCCGGAATGTTGATTCATTTCCGTTTCGGCGAGAATTTTGGCACTATGCATTCTTTTTGTCCTATTTTTAGGGAAAGTCATGCCAAATTTTTTCTTGGTTCTAAAATATCGTTTTGCTCTACCCCGCAGGCGACCATGGTCCGCACGATGACCGAAGGCATCGTGAATAGGTTTTTGAGCTCCGCGAAGGCCGAGATGCTTCAAAAGAATGAGACAAAGATAAGATGTCCGTGTCGAAGATGCAAGCTGAAGAGCCTTATTGCGGACCCGGATTCTGGGCAGGTGCGGGACCACCTGCTCTTGCATGGTTTCATGGATGGCTACCGGTGGCAAGGTGATGAAGATGACTATGAAGTCGTCCATGGGGGCCGGGCAAGAAATGAGGAAGGGCAGCAAGACAACCACCGTGGCTCGGGCGGGCGAGAAGACGAAGAATCTCCAGGACATGATCACGATGGTGATGCTGTACACAATCATCATGTAGAAGATGCAGGACATGATGATGAGGAAGATGCCGGAGTAGACGAAGGGCATGATCATGAAGATGAAGATGCCGGCGGAGTAGACGACAATGTACCATCGATGGGCTGGGTGCAGGACCCTCATATTCAAGAGCTGCTTCTCAAGCAGACGGATAACACAAGAGCTGCCGCCTGAGAGAAAGCCAAGCTGGATCAACTGGAGATAGACGCGGTTACTCCATTGTATGAAGGATGCAGACCCGAGGATACCCGCCTGAAAGTAACGCTCATGGCTCTGGAGATGAAGGTAAAACACAAAATGACCGACGCATGCTTCAACGAGAACATGACATTCTGGCGCGAACATCTTCCCAAGGGGAACAAGTGCCCGACCAGTTTCGAGGAGGCGATGAAAATCGTGTGTCCTCTAGATTTACCGCATGTGAAATACCATGTGAGCATGAACAATTGCATCATTTATCGGGACGAGCACACGGAGTCTACCATATGTCCGGTGTGCAGCGTCACTCGATACAAGAAGAGGAAGAAAGCTCCTCAAAAAGTGGTGTGGTACTTTCTGATCACTCCTCGTCTGCAGCGGTATTTCGCGGGCCCTAAGGTAGCAAAGCTCCTGCGTTGGCACGCGGATAGGGAGGAGAAGAAGCCAGAAGATGACGCAAATGATTCGGAGATAAATAAAAAAGACAAGATGCTGAGTCACCCTAGGGATGGGAGCCAGTGGCAAGCGTTGAACTTCGAACACCCAGAATTTGGGAATGATCCAAGGAACATCGTGTTGGGCGCGAGCCCCGATGGAGTCAATCTGTTTGGCAGCCAGAGAAGCACACATAGCACCTGGCATGTGTTTGTGTGGATGTACAACCTTCCCCCTGGTTGTGCATGAAGAGGAAGTACATTCGCATGAGTATGCTAATTGAAGGGCCGAAACAACCAGGGAACGACATCAATCTGTATCTGGGGCTGTTGAAAGAGGAGCTAGACACGCTGTGGAAAACGCCAGCCAATACGTGGGACGCCGCACAAAAAGAATATTTCCCTATGAGAGCCGCACTGCTCATGATGGTGCATGACTATCTCGGTTACGGATATGTCGCGGGGCAGGTGGTCCACGAATTTTCTGGATGCGTTAGGCGCATGGATGACACAACGTATCGCCAGCTAGATAGATCGGGTCTTTGAAAACCGTGTTCATGGGACATCGAAGGTGGCTTCGCGACGATGACCCATGGAGGAAACGCAAGGATCTGTTCGATGGTGAAACCAAACCCCGAAGACGCCCGCATACGAGGCGCGGCGAGGAAATAGATGAGCTGTTGAAAAATTGGAAAGATTGCTCACTGCCGGGAAAGAAGCAAAAGGCGCCAGAGCCGGGAAAGAAGCGAAAGGTGCCAGAGCCGCTGCTGAAGGTATGGAAAACGAGGTCTGTTTTCTGGGACTTGTCGTACTGGAAGATCCACCGTGTGCCTCATAGCCTTGATGTCATGCATATCACGAAGAATGTGTGCGAGAGTCTGCTTGGTACCCTGCTCAACATGCCAGAGAGGACCAAAGATGGGCCGAAAGCAAGGGCAGACTTGAAATCAATGGGCATCAGGGAGGATCTTCACGCTAATGATGATGATGATGAGCCGAAGCAGGACACGGAAAGTCATCGCAAAGGCAAAAAGGCCAAGAAGACCGGAAATGACTACCCTCCCGCGTGCTTCACTCTAAGTCAGGAGGAGATCGATCAGTTTTTCAGCTGCCTCGTAGGAGTAAAACTTCCTTACGGTTACGCGGGGAAGATAAGCAGATACCTAGACCCAGCGAAGCAGAAGTTCAGCGGGATGAAGTCTCACGACTGTCACGTGCTGATGACGCAGATACTTCCAGTTGCAATCCGTTGGATCATGGACGCGCACGTCCGTGAAACGCTATTTGGCTTATGCAACTTTTTCGACGTCATCTCTCGAAAGTCGGTTGGCGTGAGGCAACTTAGAAGGCTACAGGAAGAGATCGTGGTGATACTATGCGAGCTTGAGATGTACTTCCCGCCCGCATTCTTCGACGTTATGGTGCATCTGCTGGTCCATATCGTGGAGGATATCATCCAACTCGGGCCGACGTTCCTGCACAACATGATGCCGTTCCAAAGGATGAATGGTGTCATCAAAGGATACGTTCGCAACATGTCACGTCCAGAGGGAAGCATAGCCAGGGGCTTTCTGACCGAAGAGTGTACCTCCTACTGCACGAATTATCTAGGCATCGAGAACCCCGTTGGTCTGCCCGTCAACAGGCACCTCAGTAGGCTCGCTGTATGGGGTCACCGTGAGGGTCGCCGCGAAATGCATGTCGACTTCAAGGGTCGACTCGCTGACTTTGAAAGAGCAAACCTAGTCGCGCTACAACACATAGACGTGGTCGATCCTTGGGTGGTAGAGCACAAAACCTTTATTGAGAAGACATACAATGACCGAGGCCAACAGAGGACGGACGAAGATATAATCAAAGAGCACAACTCATGTTTCACGCATTGGTTCAAGCAAAAGCTTCTGTCATACCCTTTACATGAGGATTCTTCCGCGGAAGAACAACTCATATTCGCCTTGTCACAGGGCACCGAGCACAACCTGATGACGTATGAGGTGTACGATATCAATGGCTACACATTCTACACCGAGGGAAAGGACATGAAAAGCGATGGTTATCAGAATTCTGGGGTAACGATGGAATCCTACACCGGTAATGACAAGGACAGATACTACGGAAGGATCGAGGAGATCTGGGAGCTGAGCTATGCTCGAGAGAAGGTCCCGATGTTCCGTGTCAGATAGGCCAAGAGCGTCATAAAAGAAGACCGGTATTTCACCATCATGGTTATACCCGAAGCCAAATCCAAGACTGCGGGCGCAAACGTCACCGCGGAAAATGAGCCATGGGTACTGGCTTCCCAAGTGGACCAATGCTTCTTCATTACCGACCCGCCAAAGCCCAGTCGTGTTGTCGTGAGGAGAGGCAAAACGAAGATCATCGGAATGGATGGAGTCGCCAATGAGCAAGACTTCGACAAGTACGACGATCCGAAGATGGAACATGACGACGACGATGAAGTATCAGCATACACCACAAGAAGAAGCAGGACCACCCTACCTAAAGGACGTCCTTTCAAGAGAAGAACTCCATTTACGAAAAATAAGGGCAAGAAGATTGTGAACAGATAACTAGCTAAGATCGATTGTATTTAAATTGTAGCCTTCATTTCTCGATTATTGTATTTCATGGGCACTTTTTGAACTCATGAATATTTTTAAATTTCATGGGCACTTTTTGAATTCATGAATATTTTTCAAATTTGATGATATTTTTCATATTCAATATGAAAAAATATTGAATATTCATGAGGACACTCGATCTCGATCCCCCTCCATCTTGATCTATATCCCCCTCCATCTCGATCTCGATGCCCCCCGCACCCTCCCCCGCTCCACC
>NC_041393.1:77600984-77624756 GCF_002162155.2 Triticum dicoccoides
CTCCACCGCCGCCGAGCACCCCCATTCGATGATATTTTTTCATATTCATAAAAAAATTATTACTATTTTTATGAAAAAATTATTACTATTTTTATAAAAAATATTAAAAAATAGCAACAAAAATTAATAATAAAAAAACATACTAATGGCGCACCACTCGGGTGGTGCGCCATTGCTATCTAAAAAAAAGATTTCTAACGGCGCACCGCCAGGGGGTGCGCCATTGCTATCTAAAAAAAAGATTTCTAATGGTGCATCGCTCGGGGGTGCGCCATTAGTAATCTTTCCCCTAGCTATAACTCGCTCGAACCCTTCTCCCTCTCGCCAGATCCCCTTCCCCACCCGCGCGCTGCCCCGACGACCCACGACACCGCCGCCCCTACGTGCGCTGCCGCCCCCGCGCCCCTGCGCCCCAGCGCCATCGCCAACGCCTCTGTGACCTCGCCGTTGCCGATAGCCTTCCCGCGTCGGCCCCTGCCTTGTGCTGCCTCCCCGCGTCGGCCCCTGCCCTACGCCGCCGCCGACCCCGTCCCCAACCCCGACCCCGACGGCGACCGGCCGCGCCTGCCCAGGTACCTCTCCACCCTTCCTCCACATTCCCTCCCTCCCTCCCCTTCCGCCGCACCCTCCACCTCCCCTCCGCCCTCCTCCCCGCCGTCAGCCCTGCCCCGCCCCCGATTCTAGTAGGCTTGCTCGGGTGCTGGTGTTCTTGCCAGGATTAGTAAATGGGACCTTGTAGGATGTTAACCGTCGGTGTGTCTGTCAAAACTAAAAACCCAACGGTTATGACTGAATTTCCAAACTAGCTTGTAGTAGTAGAATGCTAGTGGAGTCGCTCTTACTATGCGTCTCAAAACTGAATATGGTTTTCCATGAGGTTATCGAGGAGCTGCCGGCCTGTTTTCATTCTGGTGGGGAGAACCGGGGAACTGGAATGCTTGTTTGGCTGACCTCTTACAATGCAGTAGATGATCTTTTTTTCGGCCTGCATTGCGCTCCGCTGCTATGAACTTTTGATAGGCCGCGCGACGGAAGCCACTTCAAGCTATTGTGTGTTTCTCTGAATGTTGTGTTTCTTCAGTTCTTTATCCATTCTTTGTTCCTGCTGAATGTCATGCTAATTTAGTTTGTTTTGTTTTGCACATCGGTAGGCAAAGCCTAGTGTTTGTTTCAGACATTTACTGAAACTGAACCAAGGAAATTTGGATTTCATTGTTACAGTTGCAGGAAAAGGTCATATTATGAGTGAAATATATTTAAAATGTCTATTTAGTTCTGTTTTCAGATATAACCTTGTAAGTAGAAACATGTATAACTCAAGTAAACCATACATCTAGTTAATATTGCACAGGCAGCAATGTTAAGTCTTACTATGAACCTAGCAATAAAAATGATGAAGCTCCTGTCAATTTTTGACATATCTTAAGTTCTTAACAAGACATGTTTGTCGTCTTTTAGCTAGTGTGATGAGATTTTGGTACCTGTACATTCCTTGTACCAACTTAGGCAAATAATAATTTATTTGTTTTTGTGACAATTGGTTGAGCACATCTTCTAGCCTCTTGTGAATACATCTGGGACAACGCTTCACACCAGTCAGGTATATACTGCTTCAGTTTCGAGTGAAATCCTCTACCATAGCCCCTGCCCCAGATGAAGTGAGCTATATATCTGTATGATGATCCTCCTTTCCTAAAAGTGAGATTGCCATATGTAGTTCAGAACTGACCTAGCTAAGGTTGTTTTCCTACTGAATGATGATATTCCAGTTTGTTCCTCACCAACATGCTCCCATGTTATTGTTATCGAAAATAAAATTGCTCCCTGAAAATGTGTAAGCTTTATATGGCAGAAGGTTGTGCATTTACTGAATCATCATTTCTTGCACATGGACGATTTGGTTGTCCATGATTAGGGATGGACCTCATATGTCCTCTGCTATTGTTGAACATGTTGTAATCAATTACAACTCCTACAGAAGAATCTGTAATTTTGACAGGTATGAGATATATTTTGGTCAATGCTGCATGATGCGTGTGTGGTTGATGGTCACATGCTAGCTTAGGTTGTTTTGCTATAGAATGGCATTTATTTCAGTTTGTACCTCATCATGCCCCTTCCCAATGTCCATCGTCGAGTAGTTTGCTGGTTTTGTTGAAAAAGAAAAGAAAAGCAAACTGGTTGTGTCCTTCTCACAGGCCAATATAGAGAATTGTGATTATCAATTTACTGATTTTTGTTCAAATTTTATCATGCCTCTTTTGAGAAGTATGTCTATTGATTCAAAATTGCCATGGCAAAAATATGTTTCAGAAAATGACATGGACTAAAATGTTCTATAGATCATGATCCATAGACAAAAAAATGCCAAGATCCATACAGTATAAATTCCATGATGCATAGGCTATATTTGCCATGGAAGATGGCAATTTTGTTGGATCATGATCCAGATATTAAAAAAATGCATAGACTATAATTTCCTGGCATGATCCATAGGATAAAAATGTAGAATAAAAAATGCCATGATCCATACACTATAATTTTCATGATGCATAGACTATATTTGCCATGGCCCGGTGCAAAAGAAATTTGCCATGTTGCAAAAAGAAAAGAAATTTGCCATGGTGCATATAGTAAAAACAATGCCACGATCTGTAAAATACATTTGTCATGCTCCATGAAAGTAAATTGCCATGGTCCAAATGTACCAGAAGTTTCAAGTAGTGTTTTGTTTCTGTGTTTGAATAGGCAGCAAACTTTCTATTCTTTCTGTGTTTGTACAGACTTGCTAAACTATTGATGATTTTTTGTTGGGTGTCCTATTAGATCTGGAATGGAAGCTCACATAAGTTGAGCTGATTTTTGTCCATATGAAAGCAGAGGACCATATGGTCTGTGGCCTTTTCATCCATATGAAAGTAGAGGCACATTGTGGTGCTACTTTGCTGGGTTTTGTCTCCGACATTCGTGTCGTGATGATTTTGCAGGTACCCCGAGAGGCCCTTGAGTTTGCCGGAATGTCGATTAACTTACGTTCTGGTAAATTCGGGTACTCCATATGTCCTATTTTCAGCAAAGGTCATGCTGAAATTTTCCGTGAATTTTAGCATGACTTTGCTAAAAATAGCACATATGGGGTACTTGCGACTAATGCATGGGTCGGGGTATCTTAGTACTTAATTAAGTAGGATCAACTGCCCCGCCATTCTTGCTGCATTAAACCATATATGGCAATAGAGCCAAGTGATTAGGCCCAACCTAAATGATGAAACCTTGGCTTTTATAGGGTGCCTCGGTGTCGATGAGAACCTAAATGATGTACGCTTAGGCTTTTAGGGTGCCTCGGCGTCGACAAACCCTAAATGATAAAAGCTTAGCTTTTAGGATGCCTCGGTGTCGACAAACCCTAAATGATGAGACCATGATCTTGTTCCTTGACAATAACCAACTTTTTGACCAAACTTTTTTCCTATTTAGAGCGACACATGGCCCACAATGATAAGGCCGGCGGTTCGGGCGGCAAGCAATTCTGGGAGCTGTCCCAGGAGATGGAGGAAGAACCTCACCGCTACGAGGATGCCGCGGACGACACCGATCCTGACTACACAACCCCTAGTGGCGTCGGGGATGACATCACTGATGGTGCCGCCGAGGATGCCACCACTGATGATGGCGGCGCACACACAGATGGCAGCCAACCGAAGAGGCAATGGAAGGACCGACGCCCGAGCGTGCTCGGCACCATCAAGGAGGAATTTACTGAAGTGAACTCCGACGGGCATGCAACGGCGCCCAAATAATTAGTCAAGGGGTAATCGGTTCAGCTCGGGTGCATTCTCCGGAGCACCGTCTCGATCAACACCGAGAACCTAAGGCATAAGGACCAAGGGAATTTGCGCAGCCTCCTCTTCACGAAGCTGCACGAACGATACAAGTTCCCCGCTGACTTTGCAAACACACGCCTCTCAGGGAATGAAGTGAACAATGCCGCCCTCACAAGGATGAGCACGGACCTGTCTACTTGGAGAAGCACGGTGAAGGCAATGATTGAAAAAGGTGATAGTTATGAGAAGATCAAGGCGAAATATCCTTTGATCAGCGAAGATGACTACAAGGAGTTCAAGATCAAGTGCGAGAGCAACGCAACCTCCGAATCAAGTCAGTGGGGGAAAGAAATGCGGCAGTTGAACTTAGGGGTCCAACAACTCGGTCCCGGCGGTTATAGAGTGGCGGAGCCTATATGGGACAAGGAGGACGCGGAGCGTGCCGTGCAAGGCCTATCGCCCCGCTTCGAGAAATACCGTGACAAGCAAACTAGGAACTTTGTCAGGGCCCGGTACAAGGAGGACCCGGTAACAAAGGAGCTTACCACGGATCTGAAGACCAGGGCGCTCGAGCTTGTTCTGGTAAGGAATACACCCCCGCGTAATTAGCTCCATATGGTTGCATTCTAATTAATCCCCAATATTTCTAAATGGTTCATGTTCCTTCCGCAGGACACTAAAAGCAGTAGCGCGGGGTCGTCTCAGAGCTCCCCTTTCGACACCCCTTTAAATAGGGCGTTGAACATAATGAAAAACAAGGATAAGCTCAGTAAGCCGTCGTTAGCTGGTCGTGTGGCCGGCAAAGGCTTGTGCACAAAATGGTCATCATACTATACCGCTGGTGGGCAAAAGGAGAAAAAGACCAGCTCGGAAAGCCAGTCGCGCGAGGTTGAAGCACTCAAGGCACAAGTGGCGCGGATTCCGGAGATTATCCAAGAGCAAGTGCAACAATAACTGGGAACGATGCTCACCGCCATGGTGCCTATGTTGATTCAGGGGCTGACGACATGGATTGTGGGCGGCCAATAGGGGCCTCCCCCGGTTCCCAGCTTCATGGCCAGCAACTCGCACAACTCGCAGGCGGCGCCATTGGTGTCTTAGGCGGCACCATTGGTGTCTCCGGTGGAGGCAGTATTCATGTCTCCAGCGCCGGCACGGGCATTGGAGCTTAATGCACCCGGGTGTACACCGGCTGACACCTCGCCAGCAAGCGGCCCCTCCGTCAGTTGCACGCCCGCCGTTGGCGGTGCCTCGACATTAGTCGAGCTCAACAGCATCACGGTAACTAAGCCTCTCGGCCGATGACTTCATCTCCTTGCCTTTGACTGGGCATCCCTGACGCCCTACATGTTTTCGCAGGGCGCCGCCGACATTCCTTGCACTCTCCTGCACTTCGTGGGCGGCGAGTTGGTTGATGTCACGAAGGGCAGAATGGTTCAACCAGGCAACCCCGTGTTCCACGGTAGTCCGATGCCACCCACAGTGTATAGGGTTGAACTGGTTCAGGTGCTGCCAGGCTGCGACGAGTTGTTACCTCCGATTCGACCCGCTGGGGCCGAGGAAGAAGATAAGATGACCCTCAGTGCCTGCGTAAACTGGCCCCTGCTTTGGCCGAAGAGCCAGATTCGTTTGGGGGCGGGGGACACCACCCCACAGACAAGACCACCAGTCGTGCCGGTGCCAAGCCATGGCAAGAAAGCCACAACGCTATCGGACATGCCGGACATCCCTATGGCACAGGATCCAGACATGCATATGGCACAGGTTCCGGACGACGATGACAACGATGATGGTACATTTACCAACGTCGATAAGTACTTTGCCGAACATGGGTACTGTGATGAGTTTTGCGGGCCTCCTTCTCAAGAACCCAACCAAGACGACCGCGATCTAGCTGGTACCACGGAGAAACCTAATTGCAATAGGCGTCGTCTGGCATTCAGTTCTCAAGAGACGCCTCCAGCTGCCGCCTTCACCGAGCCTCAGATAGCCGAGGTGCGAAATATTATCAGCCCCAACACGCTCAAGAAGGTGGTCTGTGAGCAGAACTCGATCAAGGGCGCCGGTGCAAGCCAGCCGGCACCGAGTACGATCCGTGCTCAGGACGGGCCACCTTCACCTAAGGATATCTCGAAGAGGGTGCATGTGGCGGGTAGGTCGATGCTACCGACAAATATGCTCAATGTTGCAACCGGTGCTATGCGGAGTCTGCATGATAGTGTTCTTTCTTTGGAGAAGAGGCATCTCTCCCAGAATGATGTGGCATACCCGGTTTTTGTGTCCAAGGTGCCAGAGGGCAAGGGCTTTGTGGATGGCGCCATCGGGGGTACGATCGTCCTGCGGTTTGATGACATCTTTGCTATGTTTAACCTTCATCCGCTCCACTACACCTTCGTTCGGCTGTTTTCGCTGAGTATGGAGATGCGGATCATTCAAGACAAGACCCCGGACATCGTGATAGTCGAACCCTTCTACATGCGTGCCAATATCTTGGGCAGCGCTAGGGACCGGCAAGTCACGAGTTCACAGCTCGAAGGCGTCATTCTGGCAAACCCAGATAAGGATAACTTCCGCGTGCCTTACTTTCCCGAGTAATTCATCCCCTCACCGCCCCGTAACATATTATTTCTTAGATTTCGATCGTTCTTTTTTTTCTAACATTCCGTGTTCTGTGCAGTGACACACATTGCACACTCATCCTCTTAAGCCCGAAATATTCCATGGCCATGTATTTTGACCCGGACCGTGACTCCAAGATAGACTACACAAATATCAAGAAAGTTTTTGATGATGCTCTCCCCGGCTACGCCACATCTAGAGGCACCTTTAAGAGGCCAGTTCATAGGTACCGCAGGCACGTGTTCACCCACAATACGACGTTCCCCTGCGTTAAGCAGCCGCCTGGCGGTCAGAAGGATGCCTACTACACCCTCCATCACATGTGGGCGATCGTACGGGACCATAATCACCTTCTGCTACCAAATAATCTCAAAGATTGGGCCGCAAGCTTGGCGGCAATCCAGGACGCGGACCTCCGACAAGAATTCTTTCGCATCCAGACGGAGTTTGCAGAAATCATCCATCAAGATGTCCTTCGTGCCTCGGGGCAGTTCTACCTTAGAGATCAATCGTCCAATAGTGAGATAGACACAATGCTACAAATGCAGGCTGACAACGCCCGCGACTTCATGACCATCACGAAAGATGGCGGCTTCGTCCATGCTCCGGTCCCATGAGTCGAGTCGAAAGTAGTGATGCTATTTGTAGTTCTGAAACATCGATTAGCTCATGTTGTAATTAAACTTTAATGAACTTGTATGTCTCTTTGGTTTGGACAGTCGTTCAACTTAGATGTAATCGATGCTGTTTATTAGTAGGACCATGAATCGTGCTATTAATGTCTTGCTTTTCTCTTCTGATCCTTTTGTTGCATGCTTATATGTTGCTTATGTATTGTCTGTTGTTTGGCTTGTGCATAGAGATGCCGTCGTATGTCGTGTACAAGGGTAAGGTTCCCGGAGTCTACGGCGACTGGGAGGAGTGTCAGAGACAGGTTCACCGTTTCAGCGGTAACAATTACAAAGGGTACACCACTACGGCGGAGGCGGAATCTAGATACACGCGCTATCTAGCGAGAGAGAGGAGGGAGCGTTGGAGGAACCGGATGAAGACTAGTTTCATCGCGATGATGCTCATCGTGATGACCGCAGCTCTCTTCTATGTGATGGTAGTTTAGATGATCGATCTCGACTTGTAATGTGAAGACAAACTCGCTACTCGCGGTCTCGAGACTTGTAATGTTCTATCTTTGTTCGGTCTTTTGAATTCGGAGACTAATATGATGAATTGTATTCGGAGACTAATCTTCTATTGTATTCGATGAATCTGTTGTTGCTGTGTGGTGCTGTCTATATTCTGTCCAATAATATATTTTGTAACCTGTGCAAAAATCAGAAAAGTAAAAAAAAATCCTAATATTCATACTAATGGCACATCACCCCAAAGTGCGCCATTAGTATGCCAAAGGATACTAATGGTGCATCACTCCACAGTGCGTCATTAGTATGCCAAAGCACATGGGTAAATATGGCCCCCTGGTAGGCATACTAATGGCGCATGTTGGTCTATACTAATGGCGCACGATGTGGTGCGTCATTAGTATACCAGATACTAATGGCGCACCAGTGGTGCGCCATTAGTATTTAATACTAGTGGCGTGGTACTAGTGGCGCACCGGTAGTGCGCCATTAGTAGGCAAAACTGGTGCGTCACTAGTAGGCCTTTTCCTAGTAGTGTGTGCGAACCCTTCCGATTCGATCAACACCGAAGTAAAATAATCAACTTAAAAAATTTCTCATCTAATTGATGTGTGTGTAACTAATAAGTACGATTCTGATGTGAAAGCTATGACACACACAAGTACTCAATTGTAGCTAATAGAATTGAAGAATTTAAGGAGCGGCTTCTTAAAGATCTTGAAAGTAATTTACCTAGTCATGTTTGTTCATTAGTGCTGCAAAACGTTGAGTATCCTGAGTAAAGGCCGATGGAGAATAGTGGCTTCATTAACTTTCCTAGTAATATTCATACAGCTGATGCATCAGCTAATAACGTTGTGCAGCCCCATGTCCCTTTAAGTAGCGATTAAGGTGGCAAGAACTATGTGAGCAGTTCAGCTAATAATTTTATGCCTAGCATAGCTGCTTCTATTGTCTCAACTTCAGTTCCACAAAATCACAACAGCAATAACCGAAGTGCTAGTTTTAATTCTAGCTTGCACCAACCTATTTATTAGGAAATAGCTATAATATACCACCGCTACTGTCTGTCGATACCGGCATTCTGTACTGGCCGATAATCGATTCATATTTTAGTGGGTCTTCGTTGCAAGAATCACATGCTCAAATTTCTTTGTCAGGGTTTCGACCACATGCTAGCACTCCATCTGCTTCACAAACCAATTCTCTACAGCTGAATGATAGTTTTAAGGATAAGCTTGATAATATACTTAGAGAATAGGTTTAGAACCTAAGGGTAAAGCATGTGTATATAAAAAAATCATACCCTAATTACTTCAATTTGATGGCATATCCTCGTGGTTTTACTATTCCAAATTTTTTACGTTTACAGGGGGAGATGGTAGATCCACTTCCGAGCATGTCGAACAATTTTTAGCCCAATGTTGTGATATTGGCACATCAGATGTTTATAGGATAAATTATTTTTGTTCCCTTTGTCCGGTACTGCATTTACTTGGTTTACATCGCTTGCTCCTAATTCTATTTCAACATGGGCGCAACTTGGGCAAAACTTTCATGAGTATTTTTATTGTGGTGAAACTGAACTTCAACTTTCAGATTTAACTATGGTTAGGCAGAAATATAATGAGCATGTTTATGATTATATTAAGAGGTTTAGAGATGTCAAAAACCAATATTTTAGCTTGACCATAGCCGGAAAGGATTTAGCCGATCTTGCCTTTTCGGGCCTGCTTGCTCATATTAAGGATAAATTAGAAGGACACAAATTTTTAGATGTTGATCAAGTTTTGCAAAAAGCTTTGGCGCTGGAAAAACGGACTAAGGAGATTAAATAATATAGCCGGTTTAAACATAATACTGATAATGAGAAGGATAACCATGTAGGTAAGGCCTTAGATTGTGATAGTAATTCGGCTAGTGTAGATGACGTTAATATATGTGTAGCCGAATAGGTTCAAGTGCCAAAGTCAAAACCTTTTGCATGTTATGCTTTGAAACCCACACATAGTAGAAGAGACGAAATTAAATACACTTTTGATGTTAGCAAGTGTGATAGAATTTTTGATATGTTACTACAAAATAAATTAATTAGAGTGAGAGAGGGACATGTAATTCCACCTCCAGAAGAATTGGGTAGAAGGGCTTATTGTAAGTGGCACACTTCTTTTTCTCATTATACTAATAATTGTAATGTAACGTATTTCATCGACCGGTGCAATCAACCATTAATGAAGGACGATTGACTTTTAAAAAAGTTTCTAAGATGAAGCTCGATAGTGACCCTTTTCCTATCAATGTGGTCAAGCTTGAGAGTAAAAAAAATTCTTATTCGGTCGGATCAGACGGAGTATGCACTAGAAAAAATGTTGTTGATGATAGTGCTCCTCCAAGGATGATCAAACAAAAAAAATTCAAAAATAGGAGTCTGGAAAGTCAATGAAACGAGACAAGCTCCAAGGCCAAAGCCGACAGTTAGCATGTTGTTGGAAAAATATACCTCATGCAAGGCCAACAATGTGTTTAACCGGCTCGGAGGTAATAAGCGTGCTAGATCTCCTTCTGGATCTAACATTCATGAGCTATGGCAAAGAAATTCATATGACCAGCAATCATATTTTGCAATGGAGCCGACATATTGGGGTTGTGCACCTCCTATGTATCCGCAATTTCCTACACGGGGTTTAATCCTTGGGCTCCATATTCTACAGGGCCAGCATGCTATTTTCAGCCGGGATGGATTCCGCCGAGGCCTATGTTCAGACCGGAGATGCACGAGAAAAGGGCTCAGTTCAATGAGGAGGCTAGATCACATAACGCCATTGAGATTCCAGGAAGTCGATCACAAGTGCAATGCATATGGAAAAAACTATAAAAGTGACCACAATCGCTATGGGTGCCGGTGAAGCGTGCAGAACTGAAACCAACAAAAAGTTCAGATGATTTAAATGTTGCTCATGGTCCGAAAATTGGGTAATGCCAGTTAGGTGAAGGTGTTGCCAATAGTACACAAACTAGCAGTAATGTTCAATCAGAACCGGTCCCAAAGGAGGCCATTGATACAGACGAGAATAGTAATGGTGCGAAGCTGCCGCAAACTGGTCGGTCTAATCAATCTTTTCAGACTAATTTGAGTCATAGCATGCAAGCATATGGTCAGACAAGGCATTTGTTGTATCCTCACGTGCTAGTCAAAATTATAAATCGGCAAGCTCACATGCTAATTTAATCACGGGGAGTTGTTATCCATGAACGTCCAAAGGTTTCAAGTCTAGCGCTAGTACATCTACATGTTGGGGTTCAAGCAACGGACATAGCCAGAAATTTAAAGCTGGCCGTGCATATAATCATCAGAGAATTTTTCGGCCAGGGAAATACCTCAGTACAGGTTGAAGGACCCGCGGGGGAGGGGAGGAGGGGTAGAATTAAGTCAGTCGCGCCAGGAACTAAACCGGTACTTTGGTGGTGCCCAATGGGACATACAAACACTCAGAAGCGCCGTGTACAGAGACTGCGTGCATTGGAAACAAAGGAAGGAACAGCCGAGAAGAAGTGCGATGAATGGTTCGATAAAGATAAACCAATGGTGCCGATAAAAACTTGGAAGGAGAAGCGCATTGCGGCGGAGGAAAATGAAAATACTGATGACACGATTGCTGCTGAAAATTCAGAGAATGATAGAGATGTACCAACAGATATGGATGTTAATATGGTGTTCGCGTTGCCCACTGAATTTCATGCTCCCGAGGCTGAAGTTGTTGAGCTTATTCTTGGTCGAAAAAATGCTACATTTGAGAAACCGAAGAAGCACGAACAACACCTAAAGCCATTTTTTATCAGGGGTATCATTGATGTGGGAGAAGTTAACAAAACCTCTCATGAAAAAGACTTGGCGATATATCATTCCAAGTATCGCCATAAGCAAATTTGGCCGGTATACTATTTGATATATCGCCCAGAGAAAATTTGGCCAATCTGCTCTTTGGACATCGCCCTAGGCTATATGGCCAGTGAGGTTATCCACATCGAGATATTTAATAATGTTTTTCGGGAATACAATTGTATCAAAAACAAGAAGGCATGTGTTTATGACATAATTTGGCTACTAGGTTTTTTATGTGCCAAATTAATTAAATGATCATGGTTAGATTACTGGTTGATAAATAAATTTTCCCTTTATGTTTAATTCAAATACTGGGCTAGATCATAGTACAGTACATACGCTGTAGCGGTCCTGGGGCATGAGCAATGAAGTCATGGACATGAAGGTGCAACAACACAAGGATAATTTAATCATTATTATCTGGTGTGATAGCCACATGCCTGAAATATTTTATTATTGATAAGGCAAAGAGTGTATATGGCCAGAAAATGTAGCCATGCAGGTTAGATGAATGATTCAAAACGTCAAAGTACTATACATGATAGCCCAATTAAGATGACATGATTAGATTCTAATCGGTTTAGATTTTAGAGTTCTATTCGTATACGCCAAGTACTGCCTTGTATAGGTTAAAGTCCAGCGTGTCTTATATATAAAGCCACGGCCGATTGAAGAAAAAAACCAACAATCGATCTATTCAATACAAACACATTACTTTTAATCGTTCGTTTCTTTTCATAGTTTCTTCCTGCCGTGCCTGGCAGCCCGAGGGCTTGGTGATCTTTGTTGTTTTGCATCGAAAAACGGTCGGTTTTTCTCCATGAAATCGAGGGATTCTTTGTTGCTTTGCCCGGAAAGTAATCGTTCGTCGTCACGAAAGCACGACAAATACCCTGATGTTGTGCGGCGATTTCACGTGCCAACAACACCAATCACCGAGAAAAAAATATGCCCTCGCCTCCTTTTTTTTCCGATGAGGAACGTTTTTATTAACTCAAAATGTTGCCCTCACCTCCTGCTGTCCATGAAGCTTTCTTTGAGTTCTCCATCTGACATTGATCACGATTCCAAAGGCTGTGTGCCATTTGGTTGTGTCCATGCCAGGAGCTGCATTAGGCTTCAGACAAAACTCCACAGTGCACTCACTATCCCAAACTGCATCTAAGGAGTAGAATGAAGTTTCCGGAAAACTTCGATCACAAAACCATGTTACAGTGCATAGGCTGTTGCCATTTGGTTTTGTCCTTGCCAAGACCTGCACTATTCTTCAGAGAAACTCGACAGTGCAGCGCACATCAGTGAAGCTTTGATCAAAACCATCAGGTTCATTCATGACAAAAGGGGTGATCATTCAGTTTCCAAGACAAAGAAATGAGACGGACAACGAAACTTTGCATTGAACTCTGAAAGATGAACACCATGGGCAGGCGTTTATTCAAGGCAACAAATGCGGCTCGCAGGAACAAGCAAGCACTGCACGACCAGACCAAATGAAAACTACGGTAGACAAGTTATAACGCAGCTGACACTTCACCCTCCCGCTGAATGCGCCTCTTCACGCCCCGCGGCACCAATGGAACTGCAGCAGCCTGGATTCAAGAAAAAACACACAACAACAAAAAACAGAAGTGAGAATTGTGCGGAAATGGACGCTGATATACATTGCTCTCGGATAGTCAGATAACTTGCCAAGCTGCAGTACTTCAGGGCGTAGAACATCTCCAGGTAACGGCGAGTCTCGCGCCTCTCCAGGTTGCTCACGTACTTCCAGAATCCATACACACCGGTCAGAGTCATCAGCCTCTCTGAGTGCAGCTTCCAGGCGTACCTGATCATTCCAAAAATATAGGATCAGTATTTGTTCAGAGACGGTACTTTAGTTGGAACTATTTGGCATGACTATAACAGAATACATACTTCTCATAAATTCTCTTCAGGCCTCCTCCTTCAGACATTTTTTTCCCAGTAGCTTGGATCCACACCTTTTTGCACTCTCAAAGAAGTTGACCAAGATATCAGCCTTGTCTGTATGGTAAGGATCGATGTGCAGATCAGACACGCCATCCAGGATTATTTCAGCAAGGCCACCATGGTATGTCTCAATTGTCGGCAAACCACATGTCATGGCCTCAATGACAGTCAGGCCAAAAGCTTCATAAAACGCGGGCTAGAGACAATTGAAATAAGGGTTTACTCTAGTGCAAACTCAAGGCTGTTCTTTCCAAATGTTGAATACAATAGAATATGAAATGGCATGGTGTATACGTGCACAAATGCTCCCTTGGTATCACTCGCAGATGTAGCGGTACAGCTCACCATTGCGAACACGGCTCATCTGAGCTGAGATCCACTTGATATGGCCCTTCAGATTGTACTCGTCAATGAGCCTGTACAGTACATCCTCTTGAACTCAAACCTATTCCTCCCTAGTCCCAGTCCCTATCCTTTGCAATGAACCAAAACTCGTTCAGTTTAACTTGACGTTAATTCCACATTGCTAAGATTCTGGAGCATCGGCAAATGGTCTTCAGTGACCGTACTTCCTTGCCTGACGACTGGTACGTAGAAGTGGCATACTTGTAGTGATGCCGTCCTCTTTCACTGGAAAGGAACAATAGCATCAGGCCAACCAACCAAATCCCAGGATCATTGTAAACTAAGTGCTCGTTACATGGCTGTTGCATTTCCTAATACCTCCCACTCCCAGCGTCTTCGATGTAGTGCAGTTTACACTGGCCGTCCAGTTTCACATGTAATACGAAATAAACTTTGAGTTGACTTGTGCACTAGCGCTATTAATCCACTATACTCGTTGCAAAGAAAATAATCTGTATATTAGCCACCTTTCCTCGCTCTCAATTCTGAAGCTTTATTTGAGATCTCCAAGAGTGTCCCTTCCCTCCCATTTATAAACAAGACTAACTTATCAACTTTATTTCCATTTATTACTTTGAAATAATATGATGCAAAGGCTGCAACAATATATACCTGGCATTTGTGTGCGCACCATGCCAATATATAACTGGTTGTTAGTTGTTGCTGTGGCGCAGGGCAACCATTGATGAGATGTTGGTACAGCAGTTACTGGAAGCGAGGTGGGGGTGTTTTGTCTTCCAGCAAAATCTCCTCTGGCCGGCTAGTTTTGCGTTAGTGGGTTGTTAGAGAACACAAGGTCTAGTCTATTGGCTAGATTAGGCAGCAACAACGTTTCCTTTGGTTCTGCTTTAGGGGTGATTGCCCCAGGTTTGCCTTTGGTTAGACAACAACATTGGCGTGCGAGCGGGCAATTCCTTCTTAAAGGTATTGTCTGGAGTTGTGCGCCCTTTGAGTGGCACACGTCGCTCGAATGGTACATTATGGTCCAGGGTCATAGGGTTTGAGGAGATGTTACGACAAGGTAGGTCCAATGGGCATGGTCTCTAGTTTTCCTTTCTTTTACTATAAGCCGATTTATTGGGAATCAAAGCTTGGCATTGTTTGATATTCTTTCAAGCAATTCATGATTTATTTTAGTAGTATGCATTAATCAATGCAGAGGCCAAGAATTAAACTCCTTTTTAAAAAGAATGCAAAATAGGGGCAAAAATGGCTACCAACGAAATTTTGTCATTGAGATCAAGTCTAGGTATACATCATCTAACTCTCGACATGATTTTGTAGTAATATAACTGTAACTAAATTGATTGGAAAAAACTTGAGTGTATCACAACATTAGATAACAAGACACTAAAACAATCAAAGGAAAAAACAATAATATGTGGCACATACAAAAAGAATAAGGGTGCCTCTATTTGCATATGGACATAACATTATAGAATTTTTACTTGTTTGTTTTGGCCAAACTGTACAATAGATCAGCTTGAAACTTTAAGGTCAAAATAAATTAGTACTACAATGTGTAAAACTGATTTCAGAAATTTCTAAAATGATAGGATTGCACCTGATACTAGAAATGCCTTCTTTCAACAACTAGAGTGTTTGTGTAAACCATTGATCACGCTTGCAATAGTTTCACTTCTTGTAATCGTTATCACAAGTTAGGCAACTAAAATGATGAACACAATGGAGTGCATTTATTTGAGGAAACATTTATGCAGAAAGTAAGAACCAGAAAGCACTACACAAACCTTGCATAAGTCCAAGACGAAAAAGTACAAACCTCACGACAGACCAACTACGATAAACTATGAAAACATAGCCGACACTTTTTTAAAGACTGCATAGCAACACTTGACTTATAAAGGCTGCCACTCTTCATGCCCCGCATCAGTGATGGAGCTAGCCCGTGCGTGGACCATAGACAAAACAAAAAGGCATGTCGTTGATGGGCATTTGGCCAGTAAAATGGAGGATCAATTCTTCATCTCCCGCTATAATGTACTGAAAGTTTTTGGGCAGAGCCTGGGCATCTGCTCACGGTCGTCGGGAGGTGACTCCGCCAGTGCCCCACATAGTTAGTTGTCAGAATTGTGGTTGTCGATAGACAAAGGAACAACCATGGGCCACCTCTGGATTCAACATAATAATGCAAATTATAAGCAAAGCATGTTAAAATGGATATTAATAGTCATTGTTCATTGAAAATTAAATAACTTATCAAGTTGTGGTAACTTAGAGTATCGAACATCGAGTAGGCGTTGCCACCTTGGGATTTTAGTTCTTGTTGTTCTTTACGAAATAGAAATATGCAATGCAAATTATTGAAAATTGGGATTGTTGTAGTGGATACCTCAATATGGATTTCTTGTAATCTTAAAATTCTGAAATTGGATTCCAACTTCTTTTTAAGATCTTATGATCAATATCATGAATATTACTTTAAATTAAAATTAGTATTTTAAATTTTGCAATATTCTTCATCAGCTCCAGCAATGAGCACTAGTAGAAAAGAGGGCTTTGGTCCACCCCGGTTTAGCCCATTAGTCCCGGTTCAGTCTGGAACCGGGACTAATGGGGGCATTAGTCCCGGTTCGTGCACCCAGGATCCACGTGGGCCATTCGTGGCACCAACCGAGACTAAAAGGTTAGACCTTTAGTCCCGGTTCGTGCCACGAACCGGGACTAATGGGGTTTGAGGCATTAGTACCGGTTCATGGCACGAACCGGTACTAAAGGTCCCATTTTCGAACTCCACCCCCCCCCCCTTGGATCGCCTTTTCAGTTTTTTTTAAAGAAAATGATGAAAATGTCAAAAAAAAATAAAAGAAAATAAGTTTCCCATGTGATATGTGGTCTAGTTGTTGGGAAAATTTACAAATATGAATTTCGACTTTATTTGCAAAATCTCTCTAGAATTTAGTAAAATGGGCATAACTTTTGCATACTGACTCGGATGAAAAAAATTTATATGAAAAATCATCTACTCGAAAAGTTACATCCAAATTTATTATGGGGCTTTTAAAATCTAGAGTGGAAAAAATTGAAAAAAATTCAAATTATGGTCAAACAATGGTCAAACTAATTATTCTAGAATATTAGTGTTACTAAATAATTATTTCAGTTATTTTGAATTTTGGTCAAATCTGGTCAAACTATGGTCAAACAATGGTCAAACTAATTATTCAAGAAATATTAGTGTTACTAAATAATTATTGTTTTTTAAAACAATAGTTTCAAACTCAAACAGTGAAATGTGTCACTTCATGCTCACGCAAAATTCCTGAGGGTTAATAGGATTGACATCTTACTATTGTCAGCAAAACAACAAGTGCAAACTTGGAAACGAGGGAGAATAGAACCCGGAAGTTAAGCGTGCTCAGGCTGTGGGAGTGGGAGGATGGGTGACCGTTCGGGAAGTTAGATGATTAGGAATGATGAGGGGTGATTAGAGATTAGAGGATAAATTGAGCAGTGATGATTAGAGAATAGAGGTTAAAATAATTCAGAAATTTGAAAATAAAAAAAATCAACAAAAAAATTTAAAAAAAAAATCATAAAATTTCCTTTAGTCCCGGTTGGTGTTACCAACCGGGACTAAAGGTGGAGCTCCACGTGGCCGCGACCTTTAGTCCCGGTTCCAGTTTGAACCGGGACTAAAGGGGGGAGGCATTAGTAACGACCCTTTAGTCCCGGTTCAAGAACCGGGACTAAAGGCCCTTACGAACCGGGACTGATGCCCCCTTTTCTACTAGTGGAGGGCCCCACCCATTGTTGGCCATGATTGATGTGCCATAGAAAAAGGTGGAAGGAGGATGCGGCTGCGTTGGAACAGGAAGACTGATAAACCTCCGGCCTCTGCATCGACTAATGCACACAATCATATAGTGTTTATTATTAGAATAATATCTAGCAAAAATATGCATTGATCCCAAAAAAATAAATTAAAAAAGAAAGTGAAAACAAAAGACCATCCACATAGGACATGCCTCACAACGACATCTCCAAAATCCTATTGCAAATCCTATGACCATGAACCAATCGACTCGTGGAGGGAGATGTGAACTAGCAAAGGGCGCAACACACCAAGAGAACGTCTTCAAGAAGGAATCACCTATTGGATGGCGTTGTTGGTTGGTTCAACCATCCATCGGACTAGGGGCTCTCACCGAGAAGCTGATCTTTGCATCAACCTTCAATAAGGTAATTATGTGCAGAGGGTGTTGATGCCTGATCAAGTAGAAGGCTAAATCAAGGGTTTGCTCGCTAAGAGAATACAACCCCATAGTCTCCATCCACTACTCTATCCGTCTGCTCACACAGAGCAAGCCAGACAAAGTAGAAATCATCAAAAGGGAAGATGTCATCGCATACATTCCAATTGTTGTCGCACCACCATCTCGTTGATAGTTACTCTGTGTGCAAAGACGATGTCTATAGCAGTCGTTACTAGATGCACTATCCAGGTACAAAGGACAAGTCATTGTAAAAGTCAGATTAACTTAAGAACCGGTTTAATATATTATCTTGGTAGTTGATATCCATTTATCAATTTATGTACCCTTTACGTCTGTTAAGAGCCTCCCCTCAACGAGTTTTCTTTCGCTAGAAGTTTGAAGAATGTCCTCTATTCTCTCTGGGCTTTTAAAGAGCAGCTACCGAACGATGTTCTCCATTTAAATTTTTGTATTCCAGCAACCATGATTGCATCCAAGGTTGCCAACTTGGAAGACAAATTGTGTCTCTAGAATTACTTAATTGATTGACACATGGACTGCAATTGAAACAATTCTACACGAGAGGAGGGAAAGGAATTGTACCATAGTGTCAACGCACATTGCAGTCAATCCGGGAAACATGACCATGACCCACAATTACTCGCAAAGTGTGAGATCCTGGTTTAATAGTAATGATAGACTACTCATATCAATAAAAAAATCCTTCTATTTTGGGATCTCATTAACAAAGAACTCCAAAGTTAAGCATGCTTAGCTTGGAGCGATTTGAGGATGGGTGACAGACTAAGAAGTCGGCATCAGATGCGCACGAGTGAGGGTAAAATGCGCAGGAAAGACTAGTGTTATTTTGTGGGGTCAGTCTAAATCCCGCCAAACGTATAGGCAAGGAACGGCGGCTGTAGTCGAGCGTTACAATTGGTATCAGAGTCAAACCTCACGGTAACACAGGCGTGCTTGGGTCAGGTGTGCGGGCATATGGTGCATGGCATGTGTGGCCCGTCGCGGCACAAGACATGGCCCATGTGCCAGACTGGACGCATAGACGTATACCAAGAGGGAATGTTTCTGTGGGCCGATGAGGACGTCGGTTCCATTAACTGGGGTTGTAAGTGAGATCCTGACTTAATAGGAATGACAGACTACTCGTTTAAGGAACTCTTTTTCTTCTGGAGCTCATTCACAAAGAACTTCAAAGTTAAGCGTGCTTGATTTGAAGTAATTTAAGGATGGGTGACCAATACAAAGTTGCTGCATTCCTTGAATCCTCGGTTTCCATTGTGTAGCCGCTTAAAAAGGCACGGGTGCATAATGTTTGTTAAGTTCTGGTTGAATTGTCAAAGAGGCCAACGAGTGACTTTCCTAGTGAGATGAAACCACAACAATTTTATATTTCTTTTAGCGGGTTCATAATGATATCTATCTTGGGTGGGGCCTCTTCACCACCAAGGATGCCTATGTTGTGCTTTTCACCCAAAATGCTGATCCCCAAGCTCGCCCACATCTATGAATTCGATGTGCCTACGCGAATCAAGATCTTTGGATGGCTCCTGCACATGGACTGCCTCAACACATGGCAAACCATCAAAAAGAAAACTATCATTAATGACGACACCTTCCTTCTCTAAACCAACACTAAAGAATATCAAAATCATTTATTCTTCAAATGTTACTTCCGTCAAAGTATTTGGCAGAAGATGCACAACTGTGTACCAGCCCATTGGTCATCTCTAGGGTTTATCAAAGATCCCTCAATTATCACCCATGCTTAAACCATTCTTCATGCTCGCAGTTATTTGGAAAATATGATACTCAAGCAATGCACAAATGAGAACCTTGGCACAAATGTTGTAATAGCTATCAAACTTCGACCTATGGACAAATCGGCTTCAAAACCATAAGAAGGTGACCTGATTTCCTTCTCTCCTGTATAAGACCCAATCAGCATAATTTGCTCAACAACCCGTCAAAGCATTTTCCAATGCCTTCCAATCTTTGCATCTTGGGCACACCATTGCACGTTTCCTACTATGTGTGACATGCGTTACTAAAGAAACTGCAAGCTAAGTTTGGCATTTGCACTACTGTATTTCTAGCAAAGAAACCATCTTATGATGCAAATCACACACCCCTCGCCTCGTCACCCCTCCTCTTATAAAGTGTAACTTGAATGCCACTTACGATAGTACAGAGGCAATAAATTCCAAACAAATATTATTTGAGGAGATGAATGCATTCCTATTCCTATCACCAGCTTCTCTAACAGCACAAAATTTGCAGAAACAATCACTCGCGCAGGAATGGACAATTGGATAGCTCTTTGCATTTGCATGTTCACCTTAGTCATTATTTATACTTGGGGTCAAACAAACTCCAATGAACTTTTTGGAAAAATGGGTTTTGCTCCTCCAAAACAACTTTATCTGTTTAGAATCATCTCAAATACGCAAACAGACATAGTTAAAGGATGATCATAGTTCAGTTCTCTTCATTCATTTTTGGAAATGACTTGTTTTCACCTGGCTGGTATTTGTCGATTCATCAGCCACGTCGGGCCCCATTCGATCTCGCACGATTGTGCGACCTTCACCTAGGCACGTACCCTATCACGTGCACACGTTAGCCCGCCGCTCCAAGCCTCCAACCTTATCTTTTCATCCTCAACCATTTCCTCTCGATCCTTCCTTTCCCCCATGTCTATCTCTCTCCCCGTCTCAACCACTCCACACGACGTAGCAATGGTGAGCCGTGAGAGGCACCGCTACTAGAGACAATGCTAGAAGCCTCGACTACGCCATCGATGTGAGCTAGCTACCCAACAACATCTATGTTGCAAGCCCTACAGCAACAACATGAGGTAGTGGCCACCGATGCTGTGAGGACCGGTCTCGGTTGTTGCCTAGCTCGGTGACTGGGGGCACCGCAAGGCCCAGACTCGGCTGCTGCAAGCCGCCATGCATTGCTACTGCGAGATGCCACGCACCGCTGCTGCAAGCCGTCGGGGCGTCAGTGATGCGAGTCGTCTTCGGTGCTGCAAGCCGTCACCCATCGCTACTGCAAGGCCAGTGTTGTAAACTCACCTCTAGAGTTCTCAAAGGGGACAACACCTGGTGATGCGAGGACAAGAAACGAGGTGGGTGCACAACACCTGGGTGTTGCAGGACGCCAACCCATGCGTTGCTGCGAGCTTATCCGGGTTTGCTGCAAGTGAGCTGGAGTTTGTTGTGGGGCCACCATCGATGCTAGAATGACGGCTGAGAGAACAGTGGCGATTTGTTGCGAGACCATGGTGTGGTTGTTGCGAGCTTTACCAAGCATTGTCGCGATCGAGCAGGAATTTGTTGTGTTGGGGAGCCGCTGGGGTGATGCTCTGACTAGCAGCCATGGATTTTGCGACGACGGGCAGCTAGTGTTGTGAGTGTGGGCGGCTTGCACTACTACAGTGTGCCAAGTGTAGCCTACCACTGCAACAACGTTGCTATGGCATGGCTAGCGGTGTTGCATGTGTTGCCACGGTTATGTTCGGATGGTGGCAGCAATGCTTCTGCGGTGGTCGTCAGTGCGGCAACGAGCGGAGCTGACGTGTGCCCGCAATAGACGCTGCTCTAGCCGACGAGGAAAGCGTGTAGGAGGAAGATGCGGTGGGAAATACGCAAGGCGAGAGGGATGATAGACGGCGTTGAGCAAACGGCTTAGAGCATCTCCAGCTGTTTGGCCCCCCCAGGGGCTTGAGATAGCGCCGCTTGGGGGGCAACCAACGGTAAATCCGGCCTGGAAGGGGGGGGGCTCAGGTTCCCAGCCGACCCTCCCAGCCGCCGATTTTGGCACAATTTAGGCCCAATTTCGGCCCAAATTTGGCGTGCTTCAGCACAAATTCAACAAAAAACTCAAATACTTCATCACAGAAATCAATACAAATTCAGCCCAAATTCGGCGTTCATCACAGAAATCAATACAAATCAAATAGTTCAACGAAGCAAACTCATAATTAAAACTCATAGTTCATCACACGTCGAACTAGATGTTTCCCTTGAGCCTCCATAGGTGCTCCACCAGATCATGCTGCAGTTCTTGATGCACCTGTGGGTCTCAGATTTCCTGATGCATATTGAGGAAGGCAGCCCATGATGCCGGCACCTAGTGATCAACTTGGGCAAGAGGACCCTGCCTGCAATATGATTCAGTGTCAAACATTGGCTCTTCCTGCTCGCTCTTAATGATCATGTTGTGCAAGATGACACAGCAAGTCATCACTTCCCACATTTGATCTTTCGACCAGGTCAGAGCGGGGTACCGGACAACGGCAAATCGAGACTGGAGCAAACCAAATGTCTGCTCGACATCCTTCCTGCAGGCCTCCTGACACTTGGCAAAGTAGTTCTTACCTCCTAGCACAGGGTTGGAGATAGTCTTCACAAATGTGGACCATCTCGGATAGGATGCCATCTGCTAGGTAGTATCCCTTGTTGTAGTGGCGCCCATTGACCTCGAAATTCACCGGAGGAGCATGACCTTTAACAAGTTTGGCAAAGACATTCAAGCACTGCAGTACGTTGATGTCATTGTGCGTTCCTAGCACACCAAAGAAGGAGTGCCAAATCCAGAGGCCTTGTGTGGCCATTACCTCAAGTACCACACTGCAAGCTCCTTTGGCGTCTTTGTACATCCCCTGCCAAGCAAATGGATAGTTTTTCCATGCCCAATGCATGCAGTCAATGCTTCCAAGCATCCCAGAAAATCCTCTTGCTGCATTCTATGCTAGGATCTGAGTCGTGTCTTCAGCATTGGGTGATCGCAAGTATTGTGGTCCAAAAACTGCCACCACTGCCCTGCAGAACTTGTACAAACACTCAATGGTGGTGGACTTGGCCATGCATTCATAGTTTCCAGTATATCATCGGGAGCTCTGTATGCAAGCATCCTCATAGCTGTCATGCACTTCTGAAGTGAGTAGAATCCAACTATGCGGGTGCAATCATTCTTGCAAATAAAGTAGCTGTCGAACTCCCGGATGGCATTCACAATCCTGAGGAAGAGCTTTCGGCTCATCCGATAACGGCGCCCAAATACTTTCTCGCCATGTAGTTGAGTGTCGGCGTAGAGCAAGCAATAGCTCTCCAGTCGATGCCTCTGCTTGCACTTACGGCGGCCCGGCGCCAAGCCACCTCGTGCGGCTTTGCATTGCTCGCGAACAGGCCGGCTAGAGCGGCGAGGATTATGAGGTGCGCTTCGCCCTGGGTATCGGCCTCGACTTCCTCCTCCAGCAGCGCCGCGAACACCTCCTCGTCATCGGAGTCAATTGCCGAACAGGCAAATTAATCACCGAACACCTGGCGGGAGTGGTGGGTGCGCAGCCGCCGATATCCCCCGGCCTGCTTGGCCGGAGCGCTGGAAAGCTCGCCAGAAATGGGATGGAGGCTGCCGCGGTGAAACCCTCTCTTTCCGACGGTGAATGGCCTTTCTAGCGGTGGAGCAGCGATTGTGGGCAGGTGGGCGGCCTCGAGATCGGCACGGCGACGAAAAGGGGAAGTGGCGTCCTACAACGCTCTGGATTGAATCTGGGCGGGGAAAGTCATTTCTCGCCTGACAGTGGCGGCTCACGGGCCACTTTTCCTTCCGCCAGAGCCCCCACGTGCCTCCCAGTGCGCTGGGTTTGGCCTGGGATCGCCGGGCCAAAAAATGGGCGCAACCAACGG
>NC_041393.1:77625353-77666287 GCF_002162155.2 Triticum dicoccoides
TTCGCTGCCGGCGAAAAAAAAGGCGTCCTAGGGGGGCTGTTGGGGGGGTGAGTGCATATGCTCTTACACGAGCGGAACCAAGGGCAGAAGTGGGGGTGATCTTTCCCTCAGTACAGCCGGTTGGAGCCTAGCCTCGTCCTCCATTTTCTCCTTGCAAAAAAAAGTATGTTCACCGTGAACAAAGTAGCCTAAGATAAGCGGGTGGCCTAATTGACGGCCACCCTTTGGGAATTGTGACATCCACCCTCAGCCACTGAGCGCACGCCCCACACAGAGCGGTTGTCAAAACGAGTCCTCCTCCTTAGCGCCTGTAGTGCCAAGTAAGAGCAAGTATAATAGGATGATGTAATCAGGCTATAAGGATTTAAATATTATATTCTTATTTAGTTGGAAGAGAGAGAAAGGAGAGGGCTGCAAACTAGTAGCCAGCTGCAGCACGTGCTCCAAGAAGCATTGTGAGAAAAGATGGGTCATGTAGTGATAAAGTAGTAAAATTTTATAGCACACTATTATATGAGTTGGCTCTTAAGTTGGCTATAAATTACATGGCTACTACATATAGCCAACAAGGCAAACGGCGCTCACATAGGCGCTTATTCGGGTGGCCTGATAAATAGTTTCCTACCTCCGCCCGCTCGCTACTTGCCTACCTCCTTTTCGCTCCCTCCTTGCTCTTCCACTTGACGGTCGATAGGTAACTGGTCAATTCTGGACCATTCGAGATTCGACCATTGACTTAAAAAAAGTTCATGAAAAAAGGGAAAATTAAAAAAAATGACTCTTTTTGTAAATTTGAAACAAAAATCATGAAATTTGGAGGAAAAAGAAAGATAATGAACTTGAGAAAATGTTCACGACTTTGAAAAAAAAGTTTGAATTTTTTTAAGAAGTCCAAAATTTGGACAAAGTTCAACTATTATGAAACAAAGTTCACGAATTTTAAAAAGGTTCATGTATGTTTTTAAAAGTTCATACCAATTTGAAAAAAATCATGAGCTTTGGAAAAAGTTCACGAATTTCTAAAATCCAGCAATTTTGAAAAAAAAATCACAACTTTGAAAATAGTCCATGGATTTTTAAGAAAAACTACATGGATTTTGAGAAGTCAATGAATTTAAAAAGGTTCAAGCATTTAAAGAAAACAAGAAGAAGAAAAAAGAAAGAAAAAGGAACCAGAAAAAATAAAATGAAAAAAACAGAAAATAAATAACCCGAATAAGAACCGTCCGAAAAACCAAAAAAAAGAAAAAAAATCACCGGAAGCTTTCAGAATTTTCCCAAAACCGGGAGCTTTGCGTGTGCTTCAGTTAGTGGGCAGGGCTGTTCAAAAGTACAATTGCGCCGGTTAGTCGGCCGGGCCCGGCGGCAGGACCTTGTCCCGGTCGTGCCTTCTGTTTGGCTGGCCGCGATGGGACTAATGACCCCCTGGCGTCCGGCTGTCTGGCGTCTTCCCGGCGGCGGAGCCTTGTCCCAGGCTCCCAACCATGCCTCCCCCTTGTGCTGGTTGTGGTGCGCTGTGGGGGTGGATTCGGGCCTCCCCCGGCTCATTCTGTCCCGTGGTGCCCGTCTGTGGTGGAGCGTCTAGCGGCGCCCAATGTCATCTCCCCCGGTGATTGGCGCGGCTCTTCTTCCAGTGGTTGCGGTCTCGGCCTGCTCTGGCTTTCCGTGTCTCTAATCCTGATCCAGGTGCCTTTGTGATTGTGTGGAGTGTGGCCGGGTGAAAGCCTAGCACGGCTTGCCGATGCTGGCGGCAGTGACACCTGCGGTTGTCGTTCCCTTCTTGAAGGTGCCGCCATGGGCTCCTCTCCGCGCCCCTACACGAGTATCGGGTGAAACCCTAGATCTGGTTAGCTAGATCGAACGGCAGCGGTGACTCAATGTTGTATCCTTCATGAAGGCGCTGTCTTGTTACTCGTGATGTGTTCGGTGATGGATTTGATGACATCAGACGCTTTGCTGGTCCGGGCTGCTCCTGTTGGCGTGGGTTTCCGGGGCGCTATGTACAGTCTCGACGGCGCTCTCTCCATGGCTTCTCCTTCAGCCAGGTCCTGCACCCCACTTGCCGTTCCTCTAGGCGCATAGGTGGGAGGTACGTTGATCCGGTTCGTCCTGGAGTCCGGGTTGTGCGAGGTTGGTGCCCGGCGTTGGTCGCGATGTGGCCTAAATACCTTTGTTTCTCTTGTCCTTGCCTTGCTGGCCGGAGTTTAAGTTAGGGAAACGTTTCCACCCGGTGCGCCGGCCGAAACGTTGGGCCGGACGCACGCGGGCATTACACATGGTGGGGCCAGGCGGTGGTTTTTCCTCTCCCGATCCCCTTATCTCTTCAAGCTTTCACGCTCCAGCACACACAGTGTTCGCTCTCCTCCACTCATTCCCCTTCCTTCCTCCACTTTCTTTTTCCCTTCCACCTTTCCACGCCGGAGCACAAGTCAAGGACATTCGCCGCTTTTTTCGCTGCTGGCCAAGGCCGTCCTGAGCTGCGACCGGCAAAATAGAGGAGTGACGGTGCTGCAGATTTGGAGCAGGAAGAGCGGTGCTGTGGAGACAACTGGGATGCGATGCGGGGACGTGGGGAGGAGTTGCAAGGTTCTGCAACCGGTGGACCTGGAAGCTCAACTGGCAGGCGCGCGACCACGCCGGCGACTCCTCGATGTTGTAACCGGCGGAGTTGAAAGCTTCTACCAGCGTGCTAAAAAGCTACGACCGGCAACGGCGAAAGCTGCAATCGGGCGGCCATGCCGACCACGCCGGCGACCACCGATGTTGCAACTGGCGGAGCTAAAAGCTTCTACCAGCGAGCTAAAAAGCTATGGCTGGCGACAGAAAAGCTGCATCACCAGAAGCTGCAACCGGCAGTGCACCATGGCCGGGGATGGCGTCCACAGGATGCTACGCGCAGCGACGCGCGGACGCTGCAACGACCGGAATGAGATGCTGGAACCGTCTATTCAAAAAGCTTCCGCCGGCGAAAAGGAAAGCTACTACAGAAACAACTGCTACAACCCAGCGACGACGACGGCGACGACAGAGTGCTGCAACAGGCCAGCAAAAAGCTGGAAGTGGCGATTGTGATTGCTACAACCAGAGGTGTGACATGCTGGAACCGAGTTTGCCATTGTTGGAAGAACTCTGCCACTCCAGGCCACCATTCGTTTTTGCTACAGCCATAGATGTGCCGAGCTACAATCACCGTGCGTTTCGCTGGAACCAAGGATCATCAGCGTTGGAACTGCCCGTTTTGCTGCTACCGCAGATGAGAAAAGTTACAAACGGAGGCTCGAGATGCTGGAAGCGACAAATGCTACAAGCAAGCGAGTGGTCTGCAAGGGAGCTCGTCGCCGGCGTTGTGCTGCAGGGTCGACGGCCGCGGGGCGCGACTAGCTCGCTGGATAGGTGCGCAGGATACAACCATGGCTGGCTGGCGTATGCTCACGAGGGAATCCACCAGGGTCCAAGCAAAGCGGTGAGGGAAGGTGCAAAGGATAAGGAACGAACGGCTACAAATCACCCAATCGAACGGGCCTGGTGCGACTGGCCAAAATTTCGGCCGGCGCGCCGGCGCCTAACAGTGGCCTTTAGGAGAGCTTTACGCTGTGTTGTATCCCTTTTTGTGTTTGCCACACCTTGTGTGTGGTGCTTCTCTTTTTTTCTCTTGTTTTTTTTTTGAACACATCTTTTTGTCTTGTTTACCTATGTAATTTCTTTGCTACCTATTAATGAATGATACGCAAGCTTTGCATATTGGCGGAAAAAAAATATAGCAAGGACCGGTCCCTAGAGGCCACCACGAGGCTGTTGCCGTCTGTCTTGCCAATCTGGCCACCTCTAGCGGCGATGAGGACGGGAGACGCCGCCGGTAGCAGGGATGCAGGCCAGGAACCCAAGCGGTGTGCGCGCCGGCGGCGGCGCGGCCCGGAGGCGAGTGTGCGATTTTGTCCGCTGGACACGGACACCCCTAGGTAACTGATTAACTTTCTCTTCAGCGGCATCTCTTTACCTCCCGATCCTCCCATCTCCAATCGCCATCAGATTTTGCAGGCTATGAGTGCATTACCAATGGAAATTGAATTGACTGTTTGCTATCAATGCCAATCGCCAAAAAATATTATGCCCTCACCTTTTTTTCCGATAAAGAACGTTTTTATTAACTTAAAATGTTGCCCTCACCTTCTTTTAAGAAAGAAAATAATATCACGAAGATATCAATTACACCCGACCTCTATACCAACAAGATGTACAAAGGCATAAGAGTAAACACAGCCAAAAAAGAAGAAAAAAAGAAAAAAAGACCATGCCATTGCCGCGGTGACAAATCACTAGCATCAGCAGCCCTCTAACCATCACCAAAGACAACACTCAAAATACAAAAGAGATTCACCAAAGACAACACTCAAAATACAGAAGAGATTCTTCAAAAGCAACACCTCTAAAAGGAAAACAATGCACAAGCTGACTGAACAAAGTTTGAGCTCACCCAAAAACAATGCTTTCAACAAGTCCATTGCCAGATATAACCAATAAAAGTCTGACCTTGTGTTTTCACCCTGGGGATTGAGACTCGACAAGCACCATGGAGCTTTTTTTGAGTTCTCCATGTGAGAAACTGCATCAGAGAAACTCCACTCTGGAGCACTTACTATCCCAAATTGCATCCGAGTAGTACGAAGTTTCCCGAAAACTTTAATCACATAAACCATGTTACAGTGCATAGGTTGTTGGCATTTGGTTTTGTCCTTGCCAAGACCTGCACTATTCTTCAGAGAAACTCCACAGTGCAGCACACATCAGTGAAGCTCTTATCAAAACCACACACACACACATACCAGGTTCATTCATGACAAAAGGGGTGATCATCCAATTTCCAAGGCAGAGAGGAGAAGTGAGACAGACAACGAAACATTGCATTGAACTCTGATGAAAGATGAACAATATGGGCAGGCGTTTATTCCACGCAACAAATGCGGCTGGCATGAACCAGCGAGCACTGCCCAGGACCTCACAAATGTGCCGGGACAACAAATTAACACACCCCACGACCAGACCAAATGGAAACTACGGTAGACAGACAAATCATAACGCAGCCGACACTTCACCCTCCCGCTGAATGCGCCTCTTCATGCCCCATTGCACCGCGCTAGTTGTCGGAGCTCTCGCCGTCAACTGCCAATGGAACTGCAGCAGCCTGGATTCAAGAGAACGTATAAATCGTAAGGGGGTGTGCCCAAGTGGACATTGATATATGTTGCCTCTGTTTCTCTTTGACGGTTAGATAACTTACCAGGCTGCGGTACTTCAGAGCGTAGAACATCTCCAGGTAACGGCGAGTCTCGCGCCTCTCCAGGTTGCTCACGTACTTCCAGAACCCATACACGCCGGTCAGGGTCATCAGCCTCTCTGAGTACAGCTTCCAGGTGTACCTGATCAATCCAAAAATACAGGATCAGTATTTGTTCAGAGACAGAACTTAAAACTATCTGGCAGGACAAATATTAGAATGCATACTTCTCATAAATTCTCTTCAGGCCTCCTTCAGACATTTTGTCCCAGTAGCTTGGATCCTCGCTGCACTTCTCAAAGAAGTTGACCAGGATATCTGCGGCCTTGTCGCTGTGGTAAGGATCAATGTGCAGGCCAGACACCCCGTTCACAATGATTTCAGCAGGGCCACCGTGGCATGTCGCAATTGTCGGCAAACCACATGTCATGGCCTCAATGACAGTCAGACCAAATGCTTCATAGAATGCAGGCTAGAAACAATTGAAACAAGAGTTTAGTCCAGTGCAAACTCAAGGCTGTTTCTTTTTTCAAATGTTGATCACAGAAGAATATGAAGTGACATGGTGTATACCTGCACAAATGCTCCCTTGGTGTCACAGATGTAGCGGTACAGCTCACCATTGCGAACACGGTTCATCTGAGCAGAGATCCAACGGATATGGCCCTTCAGCTTGTACTCCTCAATGAGACTGTACATCCTCTTGAACTCAGCCTGCTCCTCCCTATCCTTGGACTCCTTGCCATGGTCACCAGCAACAATCACAAGGTTTGCCAAATCCTTCAGATGAGCATTCTTGCCGTACATCTCAACCAAGCCAGTCATGTTCTTCACACGGTCAAGACGGGCCATTGAAAAGATGATTGGCTTGTTCCTGTCCTTCAACACAAATCTGTAGAAAACAAATTTAAAATGGTTATGCTTGAATGGAAGAGCATGCACACCATACAACAGAACATAAGCAATTGTTCAAAACATTGAAAGCACTACTGTAAACCAGGTGAAATGCGCTAGTTATTACATCACATAGAGGTGAGTACTCACTTGTGTTCATCGTTCTCAACATCGCTGTACAGGAGCTCCTCAATTTCAGAGTGGAAGGCAGTGAGCCTCTTGTCAGTCTCGGTGTATGGGAAGTAGACAGTCATGTCTGCTCCAGGAGAGACGATGTTGAACTTAGGATCAAACACATCAATCCCATGGACAACCCGGTACAGATCAGGAAGGGTGAAAGCAATGTGAGACTCATATTGGCCCACGCTATCCTTGCTACAAAAACAGAAGAAGGACGCATCAGATAAACGTTTTAATACTGTCGCAGCCAACAATCTTCTACTGAAAATAAAGAAATGTTACCTTCCAGCGATTTCCTGGAATGTGCTGGTAATGATGAAATCAGTGTGGTTCATGGCAATCAGGTCAGCTGTGAATTGGCATGAAAAGTGGTACTGGCTGTCAAATTTGTCCAAATATATGTCTGAGTTGGGGTACTTGGTTTTCTCCAAGGCATGGGCAATGGTGCACTGTATTCGTGTAGACAAGAAACCATAAGTATTTTCGCTAATCAAAAACAAAACAAAAAACAAGGCTCTCATATACAGTACAACAAAACCAACCTGGGTAACTCCCAATTTATGTGCAAGCAGAGTGGCCACAAGGTTACCATCACTGTAGTTACCAATGATGAGATCAGGCTTGGTCTGCATTTCCCTCATGAGTTCGTTTGCAACATCCTGTGGCAAACCATGCATGATCTCAGAATACAGATACTATGTTTTAGCTCTGTGGGACGCTCTGTCAAACAAATATTTACCTCGGTGTATGTCTCCAGGTACGGCCAGACATCAAAACGCGAGATCCACTTACGGAGGATCCCATTCTCAGTTCTGAATGGAACACGGAGAATGTCAGTGTGCTCAGTTCCAATGACCTTCTCCAGCCGCTGGCCACATGTGGTTCCAACAGCATCAGGCAACAACCTGGTTACCTGCATCAAATAAAATTGGGTGGGCACATTTACCAAGTTAGTCACAACACACTGACAAACAAGGCCTTAGAAATTGCAACATCCAACATTGTTATCTCAAACATACAATGAGGATCTTGGGAGTTATATCAAGGCCTTGCTGCTTAATCCTCAGAAGCATCTCATTCTCCAAAGCCCGGACTTGATCCAAGATGTACACAACCTGTAAAACAGTACCATGGCAGATTCAGAACCAGAAAGCCTGGAAATACTAGGTAACAGAAATTTGATTTCAAGCAGCTTTACCTGGCCACCGGTATCAGGGTATCCCAACACATTGGATTGAGCAAAGTATCCATGCGGTGACAGGATGACAACATTGAACATCATCGGAATAGTTCCAAGGAACTTCTCCAAGCTGGCAGGATCAGGGGCCTCAAGAAGGTCCAGAAGCAAATGGATGGTGTCGTGTACCCGCTTTGCGGTGTCACCCCAACCCTTCTCCAAGCCAAGCTCTTGGAACCTGCACTTCAAACCGTAAGCTGCTATTCCATTTGCAGTAGTTTAACCTTGGCTACATGGTACGGACAAGTTGCATAGAAATAACCTGTGGTTGAATTCAGAGCTGGGGGTGTCTTCAGGAATGCTAACTAGATATTCTTCTGCCTTCCTAAGGGCTGACTGGAGACCACGAAGGCTCTGAATTCTGTCGTTCAACATCATTGTCTGTAATTGAAAATGACATTTTATTATCGATAGAGCATGGATCAAATCATTGTTAGGTTCATAAGTGATTTATGAATTCAAGCATTCCAGACTGGTAGGTTCCACGTATCAGAAGCTTACCGTGCCCTTGTAGTTATGGGCTTTCAGGAAGTTGAGCAGTGGGTAGAGGCTCTCCTTGTCCTGGAACAACTTGGAAGACAGGTGACGGTTAAGGAACTGCACCCCGTTTCCGATGGACTTGGACATGGAAGGGCGCGGGAAGGAGGCATTGAAAGGCTCAAAATCAAGCTCTAGCACAAACTTGCTGCTGGCACTGTTGTCAAGAAAAATACAGAAGGTTATTCACTACAAGTAGAATGTGCAATTCACCTACAACTGCTAAGATTTGATCCAGAAACTTACTGCTCGTCGACAAGCTGCTCCTTGAATGCTAAGTATTCAGAAACAGTCAGCTCTTCCACAGCGAGCTCACTAACATTCACCCGAATGTAGTCCCAGACACCAGGCCTGGGCCTGATGGCAAGTGCAACCCATGGGGGCAGCACAATTGCTTCCTACATTTACATCAAGGAAGGAAATTAGAATGAAATTCAACTGGCAGGCACTTGAGCAGGAAAGTCGCCGATGTTACCTGCGCAGCACGGAGGATGTCCTCAAACGGTGCATACTTCTCCTTGTCGGATTCGAACAGGGCGTCAAACTCAGCAAGCAGCTGGTGGCGCTGAAGCATGCCCTTGCCCTGGTGAACATACCTGCAAAGAGTGGTACTTTTCAGAAAAAGAAAGAGTTCTGCACCTCATATTCCTCCTACAGCTGAACTATGTGAGCAGCACTACCCTGTCTACCAGATTATACTGAAGTCTGCCTAAGAAGAAACAGCATTTCAACATGATCTAAGAAACTACAACAACAATTATGGAACTGAGGGAGTATCAATGATATGCATGCATCACCTTCTAATGCTGATTTTGATGTGCTAAAAATTAATTAAAGATAGGGATGAAATTTGCACCATGTCAACATGTTTTGGTAGCATAACAGAGATTAGTTAGCTTCACATACAGGTAGACATATGTTTTGAGATCCTCACCTGGAAAAGAGTGCAATGAGCTCATTGGGATGGGAGGAGAAGGTGGCACCAAGGCGCTCCCTGAGGCTGTGGAGGCGGGTCAGCTTGGCAGCCATGGCTCAGGTCACAAAACTGGAGAGCAGGGTAAAGATCAGCAGTCAGCCTTGGAGAATCAGAACATTTACTTGCCCAAGAACCACAAGTCAACAGCCACTAGGATATCAACACTAGTCATATTACTGCATCACGCAAAAAAAAAATTACTACTGCAAATCAAGACAAATCAGAGGTGAAACATTTAGCAAGACTGGTAAAATCTCACAGATCGAAGACATCAAAGTAACGCAAAGGTAAAGCGAGCATTAATCTTGCGCCTAACTTAACCAAGCACCGATTCCACACCAAACCAGTCGTTCTCTGAAGATGTTTCTGAAGAGAAAAAAGGGGCAAACTTGAGCAAGTGGGTTTACAGTTTTTTTTAGATCATCCATGCGATTAAGGCCGCAAAATGGCAGACAAAACCGAGACACATTTCTCAGGCAAGATCCCAGGCTAACCAAAAACTTCTCCCTGACCAAAAATCTGCTAAAGATGGCTCTAAAATTTTCTAACTGGCTCAGGGTAAAAATTTGGGGGAAAAGACGAGGAAGAGTACGCTCAGGAACCGTGCGAGGAATCTAGGAGGGATTCGGAGCAGAGAAGCCGAAAAACGCGTCAGCAAGGACCGGCGCGGGATTGAGGTGACGACCCACCAGAAACGAACCGCAAGACGTGCAAGAAACCCCCGAGAAAAACTAGCGCAGCAAGAAACCAGCGATCAAAGCGAGTGACTACCAGATTTCCGGCGAGATTAGCTACGAATCCGAGCAAAAGCACACCCAAGATGAGAGCACGGGGGGGTGGAAGGAACTGTGCTGACACCAGAGGCGCGGACAGACATACCAATGGGGAGGCAGTGCAGGGGAGAGGCCAAACGGAGGAGGGTTTCTGCAAGATCCAGGAGGACAAATAAATAGGCAAAACCCAAACCCCCAGTGGTGACCGCATTGGAGGGACAGGTGGTGGCTAGCTAGCTAGAGTGGTATTGGTATTGGTATTGGTAGGGCCGCCTCAGCTCACAAGCTGACATGACAGACATAGTGGATAACACCGAACTATTCTTCTGCCAAATTACAAAATACTGGCGGTACCTATCTAATGGGGTCACTAATTGCGCAAGGATCCAGTTAGCATATGCTGTGCCGTCTAATGGCTGCTTTTCCCTAAAGTGCCAAGCTTTTTTTTTGGGAGAGAGCATAAACTGCTGCAGGTCGATCGATTTGGACAGGTACAGGTGCAGTGGACTCAATGACTGGATGGGGAGAGCGGATGGGTTCAATCGATGCAAATATCAAATTGGATTAGGTGGCGAAGAGGGAAAAAGTTTGGGATTTGACGGCGACGGGCCTAATTTACCTAGCTATCACCGGCACACGCAATGAGATTGTCGTAGAAGAAAAGCAAGGGGATTTCTTCACCCTGCACTAACGAGTGGGGCCCTGCCGCAACAACACAAATCCACAATCTAGAAGCTTGGTCTACAATCCGGAGGCCAGTGGGCACCCGGAGGAGAGAGCGTAAAGGGCATGTGCCGAAATGATGGGGAAACACCAAGGAGGTTGTGGGTTTTAACGGATGCCAACCAAGTGGCAATTTCTTTAGAGGTAGTAATAGCAGATGATCTCTATAGTAGTAGCACAATGGACGGAGCATAAAATGGAAAGTTGGTAGGAATAATCTTTCTGCGGAGAAAAGCAGCGGCTCTTGTTCTTGCGAAAGGAGAAATGCACTTGAGATGCCCGTCCGGACAGCGAGGCCGCGTCGGCGATGCCGGGACAGCCCTACGTTCCGAACAAGAAACAGGCAGAGGGCATCGCATCTCTTTCGGTCGTTAGAAGAAAAAACAACGAAGATGCCAAGAAGAAAGTGTGTTCTGCTTCCATGATAGAAAACCCACCCAGAACCAAAACCGAACAGAGGTTCTGCACTGCATACAAACTCTAACGGACCGGCATTGCGCCGAACAGAGGGAATAGCCAGGGCACATTACCTTGGCAAGAACACACCACGAACGAACTCGACGGAAGGGAGCAAGATGAATGGCTTGTGTGGCAGATGACGGGGATGGGAATGTGATGGGGTGTGGATTGCAGGTTGCAGGAGGGTGCGCGTTTTATAGTGCCCAGAAAGAAATTAATCCTGGCCTGCGCAGCAAGCCATGGACGGACGACGGACCGTGGTTTTGGATTAGGACGGATTTAATTGCATTCCATTGTTTCAGTTCCCATGGGCGCCGACCCGACCGAAGGATGGAAAGCGCGGCGACTCACATGGTAACGGATCCAAAACCGCGGAGGCGGCTTCCGGTTTTCGCACGATCCCCGCCTCGTTTCTTGGTTTTTTATTACCACCCGTACCTCGAGCTCGAGGGTGGCCGTGACTTTTCGTTTCTTGCGGGGTCGATCAGCGCGATTGGTTGGCGGGGCTTTCTGAAACCGCTGGTGGGTTTTTGTTAACTTTTCTTTGGGGGCAGGAAAGAAAAGTCGCTTTCGTTCGCGGCTGTGTCTTTCCACGAGAGCTGCTGCACAGCTGCGGCCTGCGGGTGGCGTGCCTGTTTCTGTTTGTGTGTATGGACTGGACTGCTCTGCAGTTCGCGGGCCAGACCGTCTCGATTTCGTGCGTGCGGCAGGTGAACGTTGCTTCTTTGAAATAACTCGTGAGCAGCCATACGTACGTGCTTCTGGATCGTCCCACGCGATTTTGGTTTCTCATTCAAGTCCGGTCAGAGCTGTACAAGGTTGGTGCGGTGTGTGCCCCGTCGGTTTGGTATACTCCCTCCGTAGAGAACCGAACGCTTTCTTATGCATACTAATGTACATTTTTTTTTTCGAAAAGGGGAACTCCCCGGCCTCTGCATCAGAACGATGCATACAGTCACATTCATAAATAAAATAGGTTCAACAATGTTTTAGAGTCGTGAAACAAAATAAAGGCGAGCTCACATAGAGCCTCAACGCCAAAAAAAGAAAAGGCCATAGAGCCACAACCGGCTGGCATAATAAAAATAGGAAAACTAATCGCCTATCCAATTACATGACCGTCATTCAAATCGGTTGAAGATATCCCGCGCTACCATCTCTCACCGGACAGATCCAGTAACCAAACGCGCCCTGGCCTTCGTCGGAGTGAGTAAGGACCACATACGGATCAGCACCGTAGCACGGAATACAACCTGCAAAAAATGAATAATAGTTATTCTGTTAAAAGCCAAATCATTTCTGCAATTCCAAATTGCCCATAACAACGCACAAACTCCTACACGAATGTGTCTAGCTGTATCGGACTCTATCCCCTCCAGCCACGTTCCAAATAACGAACCGACCAAACTCGGAGGAGTAATATTAAAGGCAATTTGCACGGTGCGCCACAGAATTCTCGCCAACGGGCACTCAAAGAAGAGATGCTTAATGATCTCGTCCCGATCATAGAAACTACACCTAGTATATCCTGTCCAATTGCGCTTAACCAAGTTGTACTTTGTTAAAATGACTTGTTTATGGACAAACCACATAAACACTTTAATGTACATCTCGTGTAGCATAGGGTTTCTCTGCATAAAATCCTTCTAACATAGTTCCGTCATCTGGAGTTATGGTTAGATGATGTAGACATCAACAGATCGTACGTCCAAAGAAAAGATTAAATACATAGAAGAAAAGTCTGGTTTTCTTATCAGTGTATGTCATCTTCAAGCTCGGGGACAAAATGCTAGACCTTGTCGATGAATGAAATGTATGAAGCTTCGATAGGCGTTTGATTTGGCGGACATAAATTTTCATCCATCACATATCGTCGAGTGAAGTATGAAACCTAAGAATTTTAGACAAAGTATATTTCGGTAATACAGTATAATAAATGAACTGTGTACACAACTTTATGGATAGGTGTATTGTTTTCCAGAGCACACTCGGCTAGTGATATCTTGGTATGCCAATGGGAAGTTGTGCCACAAGTTTGAAAGTATGTTGCTGGTTTTTCAATGCTGGAAACTTACGTACTCCAAATATACCGAGTTTGAGAACGGAGCACAGCAAATTCAATCGCAAGACCATCTAGATCAGGAAGAAATTGACCCGCCTCTACGAACAATAGACGCGGAAGCGGGGCCACGACTCATGCAACCACACAGCAATTTGTAATTGCTTTCGTATTTGCGTCTCTCTGAATTCATTTCGTGCCCCGTAGTTGACGCACGGAGTTGTTTCATAACTTCGTGACTGTCGGATATTAAATTCAGTCATTAATTTATTATATTATATTTCAAATCCCACATTAAAAAGTATTTTTTTTCATTTTATTGTTGGGAAACATATGTGGCTGAGTCCATGCGTTTTTTGGGATACACGAGTATGTTTTATTCTTGCACTTTTCTTTTACATTATGTTAATCTGATTAGAGAAGGGAAAGAGAAGTTGAAGTTTTATTTACGAATAAGGCTCTGCATTTATATTAAAACACTACCAACAACACAAGACATTCCAAAACAAAGGAATTACAATCAAGTCCTCGAAGACCAACCTAAACTCAATCCCCGAGCCAGGGCGCGCTTCCGCTCTATCGTCAAAGTCGGCCTGACATTTCACCTTGTGGTCGGGAAGTCATCATGCTTAAGTCAAGTTGAACCAACTTTGTGGTGAAGTGAAAGGACATTTTCATCCCTAAGAGATTTTGATGTGGATGACAGTGCAATTTGTCGTTTAATCGTGTGCTTGAGCTATACAAGTATATTCGACAAAGGCACAAGACGATTAGGTTCCCGTCTCAAAGGAAAAGAACAAAGACGGTGTTCCGGCGATTTATTTATTGAGCCGTAGAAAAACTGTACTATTAAGATAAGAGGGGGTCTCCGTGGGAATGTATGAGTAGAATCAAACACGTACGCACAACCAAATTTGCACCCACATTACCTTCCCATCATTTCAAGTTCTCCATTTTGCTCAGTTGCTCAAGTTTTTCTCTACCCGGTAGTACGGGGGTAGAGGGTGGTATTGTCGCTCCCTTCATGGGAACAATACTGCCACTGTCTGCCCCACGTCGGTTGTACCGCGCTCATGACCGGTAGTACCGCTCCCCTATTGGAGCGGCACTACCGGACTAAGTGTTGGACTTACTGCCGTAGGGGGCCTTTCCCTCCTATTTTGGTTGTGGTACAAGGGCGGCATTTCTACGGCAATACCGACTAATTTATTTTGGTCAATACTACCGGGCTCTTGAGCGGTTGTACCGCTTAGGCATTGCAGTGCAGTCCAACATGGGGCTACGGTAGTAACGATCTTCGAAGCGGTAGTACCGCTTAAGCACTTGTTGTGCAGCCCTTATGGGATTGTGGTAGTACCGCTCTCAGGAGAAGTATATATAGTACCACTTAGTAGAATTTCTGAGTAATGGTTGGATTGGAGGAGGGACTATATAAAGGGGTCTTCTTCCTCCTTGACCTATCTCTTGCCTCTCTCTCCTACGTTGTTGCCCAAACCTTAAACTTGCTCGATATCTCTCCCTAGCCACCCAAACTTGTTGATCTTCTAGGATTTAGGAGAGAAGACCTAGATCTACACATTCACCATAAGAAATTTTGATCCCCCCTACTTCCCCGTGTTGATCTTGTTACTCTTGCGTGTTTGATAACCTAGACGGAAGAGGTCACCTCAGAGCTCAAGTCCATTGTGGCGAGGCTTCATGGTGGTGTTGGGAACCTCCAGTTAAGTTGTGAAGATTGCCCCAGCCTCTTCTGTAAAGGTCCAGTTGCCGCCTTCAAGGGCACCGCGTAGTGGATCGTGGCACCTTGCATTGTGAGAGGGCACGAGGAGAATAAGGCGAGCCATTGTGGTGCTTGGTGAGCATCGTTCCGCCACTCCTCTCCAATGGAGACGTAACTCCCCCAAAGGAGGGAACTCGAGGAACAACATAATCATCTCCACTTGCGGTTTATTCTTTCCTTGACTTACTTTGTGCAAACTAGTTTTATTGTGTATCTCATCTAGTTTGTTGTTATTTGTGTTCTTGTGTACACTACAAAAAAATACACTTCCATGATGATACGTGTTTGTCACAGTAGGTCACATTTTCTGTCATGCATGTACATCCATGACGATTTTATGACAGAATCAAGATAGTTCTACCTGTGTTGTCGTAGAAGTGTTCCATAATAATACCAAAATTATCATCACAGAAGTGTTCACTTCCATAACGATAAATGTCACGTCATGGAAGTGTTTTCGTCAATGGTAACCGACACGTGGCATCCATCGTAACGGGTCGCTATTAAGTTATCATGTCCGGTTTTGGATTCGATAATCTGTTAACAGCAACGACCAATGGCGATTTTCCACGTGTAAAATTCTCATTGGCCGAAAGAAACACGTGTCAACTCCTCGTTGGGACAGAAGGCATCCAGCGAGTGGACGGGACACACCTATGATACGTTGACACGCGTATCGGCCCAACAGTGGCCTATTCTGGTCAAAAGACTGGCCCGTTTGACTTGGTCAAAAGGTGGCAGGTCGGTCCATGGAAAGCCTGTTAACGGCAATGTTCACATATAGCCCATTTACAACCCGCTAACTCATGGCCCGTTATGGCCTATCTGAATCTGGCCCAGTAGCGTCATCTGGGCCGTCCAATATGATTTCAGCTCGTTGTAACTTTTGGCCCATGTATGGCCCATGACATCTTTCGACCCATATGAGGCCCTTTGTAACTCTTGACCCATTAACGACCCGTGGTGAAACTAGCCCGTAATGAACAGTGTATCGCTTTATACCCATAAACGACCCATTATTCTATTGGGCCGTTTCCAGCCAGTGTTATCTTTTGGCCTTCTCATGGCCATTTATTCTTGAGCTGATTTGCAGCATTCAATTACTTACAATCCGTTACTGGCCTGTTCCGATTGCGGGACAAATTCAGCCCATGGTTAAAGTCGGCCCGTTTGTGTCCCGTTAATCTGTTGGGCCGTTTTCTTAGCGTCATCAAATACGACCAATTAACGATGGCCTATTATGGTCGGCCTATGAATGGACGATTCCAAGTCTAGCTCGTTTATGGCCCATAATGCGGTCTGTTATTGGCCCATGTTTGGCCAATCGATCATACGGCCCGTAGAAGACCCATTGTTTCTACGGCCCATAGAAGGCTCATTGTTTCTACGGCCCGTAGAAGGCCCATGGTCACTAAAGTAGATATGTAGCCAATGGTTATTGTGGCCTTGTTTTAAAAAATAGGTTATTGCGGCCACTAGCAAACCATGGAAAAAGAACATCACTGACTAGAAATAAAGACAGCAAGGAAATAAATAATCAAGCAACTTACGCTAGGCTATCATGGCTATTACACATATTACATCCACTGGGGATCAAAGTTCGCCACCAGTGCAAATATAGGGAACAAAGCAGCATATCACATACACTGATTGTCAAAGTTGGCGACTAGTGCAAATAAACACCGCGGCAAAACAAGTCCAGAACTAAAACCACTTCAAAAGAGCTCAAGAAACAATATTGTGGGTAACCAACCTGCTGGCAAGATGCTTAGCAAGCTTATTAACTTTCTATTGTTTGGCGCTTAAATCCTCCAGCACTTGCTGTTGCACCAGAAAGTATGCATTCTGCAGGGACTTCTCAGTCCTTAGGCTTCCTGTCGCAGCACATCTGATCGATGTCTTTCAACTTGAAGTTGAGACTCAAGAAGCCGAACTGTTTCAGGCAGAGAGTTCGAAGAGCTTGTGCTAGTAGTAGTGGCCAGTAATTCAAACACTACATCAAGGCAGGACTTTGGGGTTGTCTCACTGTCTTCAAGATAGTTTTTATCTTTTTTTTGGGAGACAAACAGGGATATCTCACTATCTTGAACCTTATTTGCATTACTTCCTTTACCACTACATAACGGGGTACTCTTCTCCAATATTTTGTCCGCATTCTAAAAGAGAAGAAACAAGAAGACTCATCACAGGTTTACCATGTTGTATATGAAACTCATTTTGGTAAACCAGTTCAATAGTAAGGTGGATAGGATAATAGCATGAAACAAACATATATCTATGTACTATGGTCAATGTATGGTCTATATCATTCTAGTGTATGTTGTCAAATCAAGATAGAGACAGTTCAAATCATATTTGTTTAAGACAAAGCAGCATAGACCGAATATAAGTGCCGGAAACCACACAACATGACATGAGAACATAATTATTTATTCAATTGAAACTAAAATCAACATAGAGCAAGTTACAATAGCAAACCAGTTAAAGAAACATGTTTAAAACATACCTGTTGCGCCATTGGAGTTTCAATTCCATTCTTCAAATTTGAAATTAGTTGGTATAAATAAATATAGTAATGCAAGAGCAAATGAGTATGAACCATAGCTACGGAACTTGACCTGGAAACAATTCTTCTTCTACTTTAAGTGTTGAGTTGGGGTCCAGAGTGGTGGTCCTTGTGCTTTGGGCACTGCAAATGACTTAATAACTGCTCGTGTTTGGGTGCTCTGTGGTGGAGACGGTGATGTGTCAACTGGAACTGGGTTACTATCTGCTGGGTTTGGGGTTAGAAGAGGTGTAGCTGGTTGTCTGTCGAACTTGGTAGGGGTACAATCTGCAAGAGTCTGGGTTATGTGTGGTGGGGCTGGTTCTTGGGCAAGTACAACTGTAGTTCTATATGCATCGACGGGTAGCACTATCTTTTCTGAAGACTGTGTTTTTACTCCCTTAGATACTGCCATCATCCCTCCAATTCAAATGGATGATAAACAAGAAAAGTAATTGAATGTACAGACATTGTATGATAGACAAGTGTAATGGATAGTGGGGAATAAAAGAGGGAATGCAATATTTCATATTTATGTTGTCTAATCAAACAGCATAGCATGACACAATTTCAAATATATGATGGCTAACTAAACAGGATGGCATGACGCAATTTCACATATATGATGGATAACTGAATAGGATAGAATGACATAATTCAAAATATGATGACTATGTAAACAGGATGACATATTATAACTATATGATGCGTCTATTAAAGTGGTTGGCATGCTACAATTCACATACATGTCCTCTATGGAAACCAGATGGCATGATATAATTCACGGATAGAATGACAAAATTCAAAATATGATGACTATGTAAACATGATGAGATGATATAACTAAAGTGATGTCTTTATTAAATGGGATGTCATGGTGTAATTCAGATACATGCTATCTATGTAAACATGATGGTACGATATAATTCAAATATTGTATATGATTCATGTACTAAGCAAGTAAGCAGATGGCAATTGCATATATGATTTCTAAATTAAGCAGATGGCATTCAATATTTTGTATATGATGTAAAAACTAAGCAATGCAAGACAACATATGCATGATATGAGTAATATATAACCCTGCCAAGTTTGAGCATACACCTCAGGGGGGAAATAGGACTGGTCATCTATCTCTGAATCCTCCTCTAAGGAGCTATCTATAACCCGTAAGATATCTGCTTCAGCAGGTAGCATTGTCTGCTCTAAAGACCTTGTTTTCACTCCAGATATTTCCATCACCAATTCAATTGGCTGATGCACAGGAAGAGTAGTTGAATATAAGAACATTGTCGACAAATGGAATACATGATACAAAAAAGGATGACATTATCACATATATGATGCTTGGCTAAACATCATGGCATTGCATAATTCACATACATAATCCTTGCAACAAGATAGCATTGCATAATTCACATATATAATGCCTTGCAACAAGATGGCATTGCATAATTCACATATATATCGTAATTAGAACACTAAACAAGTGGTATTCACACAAAGAATGTCTAAACTAAGCATATGACATAGCAAGGCAAGACACCATATGCATGATATGAGCAAGATAACCATGCCAAGTTAAGAGCATACACCTCGAGGGGGAAATAGGACTTGTCATCTGTCTCTGAATCCTCCTCTGATGATATAATTCACATATAAGATGACTAGCTAAGAAGGATGTCATTGCAAAATTAACATATATGATGTCGGGCTAAACAAGATGGTATTGCATAATTTCACATATATGATATAGAAAGTAAACAGATGGCATTCACACAAAGCATGTCTATACTAAGCAGATGACATTTTTAATGTATAAAGTAAGCAATGCAAGGCGCCATATACATGATATGACCAACATCAGCATGGCAAGTTAGAGGAAAGACCTCAAGGGGTAAATAGAATGGGCTGCTCCCTGTGAATCCCACTATGAACAGTTGTCTTCCTCTTGATTACAATCTGGAATGGGGGGAGGGGGCTGCCTTTGCGCCCACCATGGAGCGACGTCTGCATGAAATTTTATTGCCACGCAAGGCTCGTCTCTTTTGCTCTACATGTTCAGTACCATTGTGTACAATAACTGAGATGCATATGAATAAAACATAGTGAGATTACGTAAGGAGTGCATGCAGAAATCTAGAGTGATGGTAGCAACCTGTGGACAGTCCCAAAATCAGTGATAGCAGGCAGATAATAGCTGCCGTTAAAAAATACAGATAATGGCTCCTTTACTATTTGATTCCCACCCAACACGAAATTCATAGTAGACACCCGAGATTAACCAGGTAGTAAACATATAATATTCGTTGTTGCACCGATATCTACCGCATAACCATTTAAAAACTTAAGTTTGAGCATTAGTTTGGAGCTGACTTGGAGTCTAACAGGTGAAGAGGACGATAAAGTAGCAGGTAATATTAAGCGATGCATAACGTAAGTAGACACGAAAGGGTGCGACCTCTCTTACTGACTTGTGTAGTCCTCAAGGTCATCTGCTCAGTTGATGATGGTAATGCAGTTGTGGTGGCTGCCGGCAGAGTGGAAGAAGATCTGAGGCGGCGAAAGACAGTTTGGAGGGCGGATCCCTGCTATGGTGGACTCTTCCATCATTGGAGCAGCTGAGCGGGGTGGACAACGACGCGGTAGGAGCGGAACAAACCACACAAGGATTTCTTCGAAACCTATCTGTAACAGAAGTAATTCTGTAAGGGCTCATTTGAATTGGAGGATTCTAACAATGCAGGGATAGGAAATACACAAGAATGGGATAGGAATGCACGTGCAAAATAGAGCATTTGCAAATATAGGATTTCTGTCAATCTGAGTGTTTGGTTCACATGAATGCAAAGAAGCATGGTCAAATTAAGTCAAACCACAAGAAAATGTAAAGTTATAATGCTATTATGCTACTATCACTTAGTCTTGTTCTTCATGAATAAGAATTTAAATAGGAGGGCCAAGTGGATATTAAGTTCCTATGATTTTTCTTTGAAAGAGACACTAAAGGAATAAATAATACTTTGGACCCAGGCCACTGCCATACTAGCTAAACTCCCAGGCCTATCTACACATGCACAACTCCTACGCGCAAAAATAAATAATGATGGCTTTCGGGAGAGTCCATCACGGATAGCTAACTTGCCTAGTACCCACTGTTTGTCATATGGGAGAAACTAATCATATTCCTCATTACTACGCATGCTAAGTGAACAATATATATAACATGTAAAGTAAAAAAACAATGCAACAAGTGTACGACCTCTATGGCGAAGCCATGTCAATCCCAACATCATTGGGTTGGTAGATGAGGATGCTGGGGCTGATGTGGCTGTCGGAGGAGGGAAACAAGATCTTAGGCGTCTGGAGGTGGAGTCAAGGGTACTGCTCCACTGTGATGGAGGGTTTCATCGTTGGAGCAGCTCCGGTGAGGTGTATGATGGCGAGGCTGAAGCAAGACAAGAGAGACAATGTTAACCTGAAGTGGTATTCTAATAGCATTTGCAATAGATGATGTAAATAAAATACATCACCAAAATACATCGGCCACTCATCTCTGAACTTAACTGTCGAAACTGAATTTAACTGTCGAAACTGAATTTTGCTATCGGAACTGAACGCACTAGTAGCAGAAAAGTAGTGCACTAATAGTTTTGGCCACTCGAGCACTAGGGGGAGAGGAGTAGTGATCTAAATCGGTAGCCGCTCCAGCAGGGAACGTACTACCAGAGAGCAGCCGGAGTAGCTGGTCCTGCAGCAGCAGCAACGCTAGAGCAGCAGCGCGTGCGAGAGCTGGGGCATGTGGTCGTGTAGCAGCATCTCGGGTAGCAACAGCAGGGACTCGAGTGAGAGCCGGAGCTGCCGCTTGTGCAGCAGCTGACGAGCAAGAGTAGAGCAGCAGCAAGAGCAAGAGCATCAGCGGGAGCTAGAACAAGAGGAGACGAGGCAGGGGACCGAGAGAAAGAGCAGAGCAGCAGTGCAAGCGAGGGCCGAAGTAGCAACAGGAGTAGCAGCACAACCAGCAAGAGCCGGAGCAGCAACATCTCCTACTGATGTGGACGTCGCCACCGAGGGATCGACGGCGTGGAGGAAGTGGCCGACGATGCCACCGTAGATGGAGTCGTGCCATGGCGGCTCCGAACCGAGCGCCGGCAGCACCGTGAGATCGAACCAAGAAGAAAATGCAGCAATTACTGTAGAACCTCTTTGGTGGCGCCGATTAGGCCTGAGCTTCATCCCAGGAATCAGTGATGGTGCTGCTCTTCCGGTGGTGCAGGTGAAGACGGTGTTGTGGGAATGTAGGTGGTGCGATAGACGATATGAACATCGGGACAACTTCTTGGAGGTGCAGGACGTGGTGGTTGAATCGGCGGGACAACAAGATTGACAACAGATCATCATCTGGTGCGGTGGATGAGGGACGTCGAGATGTTACGGTGGACGATGTCATCGAGGAAGAGGCTCCGGCTGGGTGGCGGACAGAGGAGAGTGTGGGGCTTCGCGGGTTTTTGCAGCCTCGGTGTATGAATGGGGCGGAGGGGATAGAGGGGAACCATGGCTTAGGGACGCGCTTGTCCAAAATGTGGTATAATTTACGAAATTAGCCCCGCCGATTTGAATTAGGTGGTTCTTTCGGTTCAGGGGTATCACGGGAATTTCATGTCTCGGGATTCGCAGGAGGTGGGAGTTTTCGCGCGCGTTGTAATTTCGGGATAGAAAAGTGCGGGTTGAGATGGAGGGAATTTTAGGAGCACAACGAGACAAAGTGATATCTTAAAATTTCAGGATAACAAGGCGCAGGTTAAAATTTCTGGACAAGCCTAACGTGTATACTATATCAAATCAATTCGCACTTCCCTTGATGAAAAAACCAAAACGAAATCAATTCGCACCACACAAGAGAGTCTAGTCCCGTGTACTGTACCAAATCAATTCACATTACAAATACCATTCAAAACTTTGAATCTATGTTATGTTCAATTAAAATATTTCGCTACGCGTATAATGCATGCAACCTGCTACTCAAATGAACATTTTAGTGCATTTTAAACGCACATACTACGCTTCAATATGAACTAAATTTGAATTCATTTCTCTATTTTAATAAGATCTATAATCATGATCGTTGTCAAGTTAAACCATTTGAATTTGTTTCTCTATTTTTAATAAGATCTACAATCATCATTATTGTCAAGTTAAACCTTCGTTTGTATATTATCTTCACAGCACACCACATGATTACTGTCGAGTTAGATATGAACTATGTGTACTATATGAACTCGAACTCATTTTTTGAATCCACTTTATGTTGATTTCAAATCACAGTACATTTCAAGCTCTAGCTAGATCTTCATAATCTAAACCATGTCTCATATGTATAATGTGTTTATCACATAATGTATGGTGCCCCGCCCCCAACGCCTACAAGTATTTAGCTGTGAGTTGCAAACGCCACACATTTTCAACAAATTCAAATAAAATGTGAGATGGTCGATATATAGTATGGTTTAGATTGTTTGATATTTAGTTGTGAGCTGCAAACGGCACATATTATCACAAAATCAAATAAAATGTGAGATTGTTCGATATATGGTATGGTTTAGATTGTTCGATATGTAGCTGTGAGTTGCAAACGCCACACATTATCACATTATAGTATAACATGTCCAAAACCACAACATGCGTATCATCGCTATATTCATGCATGCATAGGTTTATAACACTACGATCTGTTATTCAAATATATGAATCCACTTTCATATTGAATTATGATCTTTGTTAGTCTCTTACACCCACACAATCCTCTAACCTTTGTAGCTAACCCTAACTTTCTCTCGTGCATGCGCACGCCCTCCTCGCCCTCTGATGACCCACAAGTATAGGGGATCTATCATAGTACTTTCGATAAGTAGGAGTGTCGAATCCAACAAGGAGCATAAGGAAATGACAGATGGTTTTCAGTAAGGTATTCTCTGCAAGCACTGAAATTATCGGTAACAAATAATTTTTTGAAAAGGTAATTCGTAACGGGTAACAAGTAAAAAAAGTAAACAAGGTGCAGCAAGGTGGCCCAATCCTTTTTGTAGCAAAGGACAAGCCTGGACAAACTCTTATATAAAGAAAAGTGCTCCCGAGGACACATGTGAATTATTATCAAGCTAGTTTTCATCATGCTCATATGATTCGCGTTCGTTACTTTGATAATTTGATATGTGGGTGGACCGGTACTTGGGTGCTATCCTTACTTGGACAAGCCTCCCACTTATGATTAACCCCTCTCACAAGCATCCGCAACAACGAAAGAAGAATTAAGGTAAACCTAACCATAGCATGAAACATATGGATCCAAATCAGCCCCTTACGAAGCAACGCATAAACTAGGGTTTAAGCTTCTGCCACTCTAGCAACACATCATCTACTTATTACTTTCCAATGTCTTCCCCTAGGCCCAAATCATGGTGAAGTGTCATGTAGTCGACGTTCACATAACACCACTAGAGGAGAGACAACATACATCTCATCAAAATATCAAACGAATACCAAATTCACATGATTACTTATAACAAGAATTCTCCCATGTCCTCAGGAACAAACGTAACTACTCACAAAGCATATTCATGTTCATAATCAGAGGGGTATTAATAAGCATTAAGGATCTAAACATATGATCTTCCACTGAATAAACCAACTAGCATCAACTACAAGGAGTAATCAACACTACTAGCAACCCACACGTACCAATATGAGGTTTTGAGACAAAGATCGGATACAAGGGATGAACTAGGGTTTGAGAGGAGATGGTGCTGGTGAAGATGTTGATGGAGATTGACCCCCTCTCGATGAGAGGATCGATGGTGATAACGATGGAGATGATTCCCCCCTCGGAGGGATGTTTCCCTGGCAGAACAGCTCCGCCGGAGCCCTAGATTAGTCCTGCCCAGGTTCCGTCTTGAGACGGCGGTGCTTCGTCCAAAAAACTTCTCTATGGTTTTTTCCAGGGAAAAAGACACCATATAGCAGAAGATGGACGTCGGGGGCCTGCCAGGGGGCCCACGAGGTAGGTGGGCTCTCCTAGGGGGGTAGGGCGCGCCCTCCACCTCATGGCTGACTGGTGGCCCCCCTATGGTGAAGGAAATATGCCCTAGAGGCAATAATAAAGTTATTATTTATTTCCTTATTTCATGATAAATGTTTATTATTCATGCTAGAATTGTATCAACCGGAAACTTAGTACATGTATGAATACATAGACAAAACATAGTGTCCCTAGTATGCCTCTACTTAACTAGCTTGTTAATCAAAGATGGTTATGTTTCCTAACCATAGACATGTATTGTCATTTGATAAACGGGATCACATCATTAGGAGAATGATGTGATGGACATGACCCATCTGTTAGCTTAGCATTATGATCGTTACAGTTTCATTGTTACTGCTTTCTTCATGACTTATACATGTTCCTCAGACTATGAGATTATGCAACTCCCGAATACCGGAGGAACACCTTGTGTGCTATCAAACGTCACAACGTAAATGGGTGATTATAAAGATGCTCTACGATACGTCTCCGAAGGTGTTTGTTGGGTTGGCATAGATCGAGATTAGGATTTGTCACTCCATGTTTTGGAGAGGTATCTCTGGGCCCTCTCGGTAATGCTCATTACTATAAGCCTTGCAAGCATTGCGACTAATGAGTTAGTTATGGAATGAAGTATTACGGAACGAGTAAAGAGACTTGCCGGTAATGAGATTTAACTTGGTATGATGATACCGACGATCGAATCTCGGGCAAGTAACATACCAATGACAAAGGGAATAACGTATGTTGTTATGCGGTTTGACCGATAAAGATCTTCGTAGAATATGTAGGAGCCAATATGAGCATCCAGGTTCCGCTATTGGTTATTGACCCGAGATGTGTCTCATTCATGTCTACATAGTTCTCAAACCCGTAGGGTCCGCACGCTTAACGTTCGATGACGATATGTATTATGAGTTATGTGTTTTTGATGACCGAAGTTTGTCCGGAGTCCTAGATGAGATCACATACGTGACAAAGAGTCTCGAAATGGTCGAGACATAAAGATTGATATATTGGACCATGTTATTCGGACACCAGAAGAGTTCCGGGAAGTTTCGGATAAAACCGGAGTGCCGGAGGGGTTACCGGAACCCCCCGAGGAACTAATGGGCCATCATGGGCATTAGTGGAGAGAGAGGAGGGCAGCTAGGGTAGCCCCCCTGGAGTCCGAACAGGACAAGGGAAGGGTGGCGACGCCCCCCTTTCCTACTCCCTCTCCCTCTCATTCCTTCCCTCTCTCTCCCTTGTGGTGGAATCCTACTAGGACTAGTAGTCCTAGTAGGACTCCACTCTTGGGGCGCGCCCAAGGGGCTGGATGGCCTCCCCCCTTGCTCCTTTATATGTGGGGGCAGGGGGCACCCTAGAACACACAAGTTTTTCTTAACCGTGTGCGGTGCCCCCTCCATAGTTGCACACCTCGATCATACCATCGCAGTGCTTAGGCAAAGCCCTGCGCCAATAGCATCATCATCACCGTCGCCACGCAGTCATGCTGACAAAACTCACCCTCATCCTCAACTAGATCAAGAGTACGAGGGACGTCATCGAGCTGAACGTGTGCTGAACGCGGAGGTGCCGTACGTTCAGCACTTGATCGATTGGATCACGAAGAAGTTCGAGTACATCAACCGCGTTATTGAAACGCTTCCGCTTTTGGTCTACGAGGGTACGTGGACACACTCGCCCCTCTCCTTGCTATGCATCGCCTAGATAGCTCTTGCATGATCATAGGAATTTTTTTGAAATTACCACGTTCCCCAACAGTGGTATCTGAGCCAGGTTTAAGCGTAGATGTTATATGCACGAGTAGAACACAAAGAGTTGTGGGCGATAATAGTCATACTGCTTACCACCAACGTTTTACTTTGATTCAGCGGTATTATTGGATGAAGCGGCCCGGACTGACGTTACATGACCGCGTTGAGACTGGTTCTACCGATGTGCTTTTGGACATAGGTGGCTGGCGGGTGTCTGTTTCTCCAACTTTAGTTGAATCGAGTTTGACTATGGTCGGTCCTTGTTTAAGGTTAAAACAACACACTTGACGAAAAATTGTTGTGGTTCTGATGCGTAGGTAAGAACGGTTCTTGCTATAAGCCCGTAGCAGCCACGTAAAACTGGCAACAACAAAGTAGAGGACATCTAATTTGTTTTTGCAGGGCTTGCTGTGATGTGATATGGTTAAGACATGATGTGATGTTAATTGTTTTACTTTATCACTAAGCGGTAGTGATAGTCATAGAAGCAATAGTTGGCGAGACAACAACGATGCTACGATGGAGATCTAGGTGTCACGCCGGTGACGATGGATATCATGACGATGCTTCGGTGATTGAGATCATGAGCACAAGACGATGATGGCCATATCATGCCACATATTTTGTTTGCATGTGATGTTTATATTTTATGCATCTTGTTTTGCTTAGTATGGCGGTAGCATTATAAGATGATCCCTTACTAAATTTCAAGGTACAAGTGTTCTCCCTGAGTATGCACTGTCGCTACAGTTCGTCGTGCCGAGACACCACGTGATGATCAGGTGTGATAATCTCTACGTTCACATACAACGGGTGCAAGTCAGTTTTGCACACGCAGAATACTCGGGTTAAACTTGACGAGCCTAGCATATGCAGATATGGCCTCGGAACACTGAGACCGGAAGGTCAAACGTGAATCATATAGTAGATATGATCAACATAGTGATGTTCACCATTGAAAGCTACTCCATCTCACGTGATGATCGGACATGGTTTAGTTGATTTGGATCACGTTATCATTTAGATGAGGGATGTCTATCTAAGTGGGAGGTCTTAAGTAATATGATTAATTGAAATTTAATTTATCATGAACTTAGTCCTGATAGTTATTTTGCATGTCTATGTTAATCAATGGCCCGTGCTACCGTTCCTTTGCATTTTAATGCGTTCCTAGAGAAAGCTAAGTTGAAAGATGATGGCAGCAACTACATGGACTGGGTCCATAACTTGAGAATTATCCTCATTGCAGCAGAGAAGAATTACGTCCTGGAAGCACCGCTGGGTTCTAGGCCTACTCCAGATGCTACTGATGACGTTAAGAATGTTTGGCAGAGAAAAGCTGATGACTACTTGATAGTTCAGTGTGCCATGCTCTACGGCTTAGAATTGGGACTTCAAAGATGTTTGTCATGGAGCACATGAGGTGTTCCAAGAATTGAAGTTAATATTTCAAGCAAATGCCCGAGTTGAGAGATATGAAGTCTCCAACAAGTTATACAGGTGCAAAATGGAGGAGAATAGTTCTGTCAGTGAACACATACTCAGAATGTCTGGGTACCATAACCGCTTGACTCAGCTGGGAGTTAATCTTCCTGATGATAGTGTCATTGACAAAGTTCTTCAATCATTGCCACCAAGCTATAAAGGCTTCGTGATGAACTATAATATGCAAGGGATGAACAAGACTATTCTCGAGCTCTTCACAATGCTAAAGGTTGCAGAGGTAGAAATCAAGAAGGAGCATCAAGTGTTGATGGTCAACAAGATCACTAGTTTCAAGAAAAAGGGCAAAGGAAAGAAGGGGAACTTCAAGAAGAACGGCAAGAAAGTTGCTGCTCAGGAGAAGAAACCCAAGTCTGGACCTAAGCCTGAAACTGAGTGCTTCTACTGCAAAGGGACTGGTCACTGGAAGTAATATCTTTTATGGTCATGCACCCTTGCTAAGTGGTCTATTTTTGTTGAAGCTTGATCGTGATGATACACATGTTTATAATATTGAAGTCAAAAGATGCAAAGTTGATTATGATAGTGCAACTTATTTGTCGACTGTTGTTTGGGTCATATCGGTATAAAGCGCATGAAGAAATTCCATGCTAATGGACTTTTGGAATCACTTGATTATTAATCACTTGGTTCTTGCGAACCGTGCCTCATGGATAAGATGACTAAAACTCCATTCTCCGGAACAATGGAACGAGCTACTGAGTTATTGGAAATAATACATACTGATGTATGCGGTCCAATGATTGTTGAGGCTCACGGCGGGTATCGTTATTTTCTTACCTTCACAGATGATTTGAGCAGATATGGTTATATCACTTAATGAAGCACAAGTCTGAAATGTTTGAAAAGTTCAAAGAATTTCAGATTGAAGTGGAAAATCATCGTAACAAGAAAATAAAGTTTCTATGATCTGATCGTGGAGGAGAATATTTGAGTTACGAGTTTGGTCTTCATTTGAAACAATGTGGAGTAGTTTCACAACTTACGCCACCTGGAACACCAGAGCGAAATGGTGTGTCCGAACATCGTAACCGTACTTTATTGGATATGGTGCGATCTATGATGTCTCTTACTAATTTATCGCTATCGTTTTGGGGTTATGCTTTAGATATGTCTGCATTCACTTTAAATAGGGCACCATCAAAATCTGTTGAGACGACGCCTTATGAACTGTGATTTGGCAAGAAACCAAAGTTGTCGTTTCTTAAAGTTTCGGGCTGTGATGCTTATGTGAAAAAGCTTCAACCTTATAAGCTGGAACCCAAATTGGAGAAGTGCATCTTTATAGGATACCCAAAGGAAACTGTTGGGTACACCTTCTATCACAGATCCGAAGGCAAGATCTTTGTTGCTAAAATGGATCCTTTCTAGAGAAGGAGTTTCTCTTGAAAGAAGTGAGTGGGAGGAAAGTAAAAGTTGATGAGGTAATTGTACCTTCTCCTTTATTGGAAAGTAGTTCATCACAGAAATCAATTCCAGTGATTCCTACACCAATTAGTGAGGAAGCTAATGATGATGATCATGAAACTTCAGATCAATTTACTACCGAACCTCGTAGGTCTTCCCGAGTGAGATCCGCACCAGAGTGGTACGGTAATTCTGTTCTGGAAGTCATGTTACTAGACCATGGTGAACCTACGAACTATGAGGAAGCGATGATGAGCCCAGATTCCGCGAAATGGCTTGAAGCCATGAAATCTGAGATGGGATCCATGTATGAGAACAAAGTTTGGACTTTGGTGAATTTGCCCGATGATCGGCAAGCCATAGAAAATAAATGGATCTTCAAGAAGAAGACTGATGCTGATGGTAATTTTAGTGTGTATAAAGCTCGACTTGTTGCGAAAGGTTTTCGACAAGTTCAAGGAGTTAACTAAGATGAGACTTTCTCACCCGTAGCGATGCTTAAGTCTGTATGAATCATGTAGTAGTTGCCGCGTTTTATGATTATGAAATTTGGCAGATGGATGTCAAAACTGCATTCCTGAATGGATTTCTAGAAGAAGAGTTGTATATGATGCAACCAGAAGGTTTTTTCGATTCAAAGGGCGCTAACAAAGTGTGCAAGCTCCAGCGATCCATTTATGGACTGGTGCAAGCCTCTCGGAGTTGGAATAAACGCTTTGATAGTGTGATCAAAGCATATGGTTTTATATAGACTTTTGGAGAAGCATGTATTTATAAGAAAGTTAGTGGGAGCTCTATAGCATTTCTAGTATTATATGTGGATGACATATTGCTGATTGGAAATGATATAGAATTTATGGATAAAATAAAGGGATACCTAAATAAGAGTTTTTCGATGAAAGACCTCGGAGAAGCCGCTTACATATTAGGCATCAAGATCTATAGAGACAGATCAAGACGCTTAATTGGACTTTCACAAAGCACATACCTTGATAAAGTTTTGAAGAAGTTCAAAATGGATCAGTCAAAGAAAGGGTTCTTGTCTATGTTACAAGGTGTGAAGTTGAGTCAGACTCAATGCGCGACCACTGCAAAAGATAGAGAGAAAATGAAAGTCATTCCCTATGCTTCAGCCATAGGTTCTATCATGTATGCAATGTTGTGTACCAGACCTGATGTGTGCCTTGCTATAAGCATAGTAGGGAGGTACCAAAGTAATCTTAGAGTGGAGCATTGGACAACGGTCAAGAACATCCTGAAATACCTGAAAAGGACTAAGGATATGTTTCTCGTTTATGGAGGTTACAAAGAGCTCGTCGTAAACAGTTACGTTGATGCAAGCTTTGACACTGATCCGGATGACTCAAAGTCGCAGATCGGATACGTATTTTTATTGAATGGAGGAGCTGTCAGTTGGTGCAGTTCCAAGCAGAGCGTCGTGGCGGGATCTACGTGTGAAGCGGAGTACATTGCTGCTTCAGAAGCAGCAAATGAAGGAGTCTGGATGAAGGAGTTCATATATGATCTAGGTGTCATACCTAGTGCATCGGGTCCAATGAAAATCTTTTGTGGCAATACTGGTGCAATTGCCTTGGCAAAGGAATCTAGATTTCACAAGAGAACCAAGCACATCAAGAGACGCTTCAATTCCATCCATCATCAAGTGTCGGAGGGGGACATAGAGATTTTCAAGATACATACGGATCTGAATGTTGCAGACCCGTTGACTAAGCCTCTTCCACGAGCAAAACATGATCAACACCAAAGCTCCATGGGTGTTAGAATCATTACTTTGTAATCTAGATTATTGACTCTAGTGCAAGTGGAGACTGAAGGAAATATGCCCTAGAGGCAATAATAAAGTTATTATTTATTTCCTTATTTCATGATAAATGTTTATTATGCATGCTAGAATTGTATTAACCGGAAACTTAGTACATGTGTGAATACATAGACAAAACATAGTGTCCCTAGCATGCCTCTACTTGACTAGCTCGTTAATCAAAGATGGTTATGTTTCCTAACCATATACATGTGTTGTCATTTGACAAATGGGATCACATCATTAGGAGAATGATGTGACGAACATGACCCATCTGATAGCTTAGCATTCCGATCGTTACAGTTTCATTGCTACTGCTTTCTTTATGAGTTATACATGTTCCTCCGACTATGAGATTGAGCAACTCCCGAATACCGGAGTAACACCTTGTGTGCAATCAAACATCACAACGTAAATGGGTGATTATAAAGATGCTCTATGATACGTCTCCAATGTATCTATAATTTTTGATTGTTCCATGCTATTATATTATCCATCTTGGATGTTTTATATGCATTTAACTGCTATTTTATATTATTTTTGGGACTAACCTATTAACCTAGAGCCCAGTGCTAGTTTCTATTTTTTCCTTGTTTTTGAGTTTTACAGAAAAAGGAATACCAAACGGAGTCTAATTGACGTGCCAATTTTTGATGATTTTTTATGGACCAAAAGAAGCCCTCGAAGTAAAAGAGTTGGGCCAGAAGAGTCCCGAGCCATCCACGAGGGTGGAGGGCGCGCCCCCTATCTCGTGGATGACTCGGAGACCCCTCTGACTTGTTCCCGATGCCAAAAAATCCTATAACTACAGAAACCCCCGAAAAGAAAGCTAGATCGGGAGATCCGCCGCTATAAGCCTCTGTAGCCATGAAAAACCAATCGGGACCCTGTTCTGGCACCCTGCCGGAGGGGGGATCCATCACCGGCGGCCATCTTCATCATCCCGGCGCTCTCCATGACAAGGAGGGAGTAGTTCTCCCTCGGGGCTGAGGGTATGTACCAGTAGCTATGTGTTTGATCTCTCTCTCTCTCTCTCTCTCTCGTGTTCTTGAGGTGATACGATCTTGATGTACCGCGAGCTTTGCTATTATAGTTGGATCTTATGATGTTTCTCCCCCTCTACTCTCTTGTAATGGATTGAGTTTTCCCTTTGAAGTTATCTTATCAGATTGAGTCTTTAAGGATTTGAGAACACTTGATGTATGTCTTGCGTGGGATACCCGTGGTGAAAATGGGGTATTCTATTGATTCACTTGATGTATGTTTTGGTGATCAACTTGTGGGTTCCGTGACCTTGGGAATCTATGCATAGGGATTGGCACAAGTTTTTGTCTTGACTCTCTGGTAGAAACTTTGGGGCACTCTTTGAAGTTCTTTGTGTTGGTTCGAATAGATGAATCTGAGATTGTGTGATGCATATCGTATAATCATACCCACGGATACTTGAGGTGACATTGGAGTATCTAGGTGACATTAGGGTTTTGGTTGATATGTGTGTTGAGGTGTTATTTTACTACGAACTCTAGGGCTGTTTGTGACACTTTAGGAATAACCCAATGGATTGATCGAAAAGAATAACTTTGAGGTTGTTTCATACCCTACCATAATTTCTTCGTTTGTTCTCCGCTATTAGTGACTTTTGAGTGACTCTTTGTTGCATGTTGAGGGATTTTTATATGATCCAATTATGTTATTATTGTTGGGGACACAAGAGACTATTTGTTATTTGGTTGCAGGGTTGTTTGAGAGAGACCATCTTCATCCTACGCCTCCCACAGATTGATAAACCTTAGGTCATCCACTTGAGGGAAATTTGCTACTGTCCTACAAACCTCTACACTTGGAGGCCCAACAACGTCTACAAGAAGAAGGTTGCATAGTAGACATCACTCTACAGGTGTCTCCGAAGGTGTTTGTTGGGTTGGCATAGATCGAGATTAGGATTTGTCACTCCGTGTTTCGGAGAGGTATCTCTGGGCCCTCTGGGTAGTGCTCATCACTATAAGCCTTGCAAGCATTGTGACTAATGAATTAGTTATGGGATGAAGTATTACGGAACAAGTAAAGAGTCTTGCCGGTAACGAGATTGAACTCGGTATGATGATACCGACGATCGAATCTCGGGCAAGTAACATACCGATGACAAAGGGAACAACGTATGTTGTTATGCGGTTTGACCAATAAAGATCTTCGTCGAATATGTAGGATCCAATATGATCATCTAGGTTCCGCTATTGGTTATTGACCGGAGATGTGTCTCGGTCATGTCTACATAGTTCTCGAACCCGTAGGGTCCGCATGCTTAACGTTTGATGACGATATGTATTATGAGTTACGTGTTTTTGATGACCAAAGTTTGTTCGGAGTCCCGGATGAGACCACGAACGTGGTGAGGAGTCTCAAAATGGTCGAGACATAAAGATTGATCTATTGTACCATGTTATTCGGACACCGGAAGAGTTCTGGGAAGTTTCAGATAAAAACTAGAGTGCCGGAGGGGTTACCGGAACCCCCCTCCCTAGGGAACTAATGGGCCACCATGGGCCTTAGTGGAGAGAGAGGAGGGCAGCCAGGGCAGGCCGCACCCGCCTTGGAGTCCGAATAGGACAAGGGAAGGGGGGCGGCGCCCCCCTTTCCTACTCTCTCTCCCTCTCCTTCCTTCCCCCTCTCTCCCTTGTGGTGGAATCCTACTAGGACTAGTAGTCCTAGTAGGACTCCTCTCTTGGGGCGTGCCCTAGGGTCTGGCTGGCCTCCCCCTTGCTCCTTTATATACGGGGGCATGGGGGCATCCTAGAACACACAAGTTTCTCTTAATCGTGTGCGGTGGCCCCCTCCATAGTTATACTCCTTAATCATACCGTCGTAGTGCTTATGCGAAGCCCTGCGCTGGTAGCATCATCATCACTGTCGCCATGTCGTCATGCTGATGAAACTAACCATCATCCTCAACTAGATCAAGAGTACAAGGGACGTCATCGAGCTGAACGTGTGCGGAACACGAAGGTGCCGTACGTTTGGTACTTGATCAGTTGGATCGAGAAGAAGTTCGACTACATCAACCGTGTTATTGAAACACTTCCGCTTTTGGTCTACGAGGGTACGTGGACACACTCTCCCCTCTCATTGCTATGCATCACCTAGATAGATCTTGCGTGATCGTAGGATTTTTTTTGAAATTACCGCGTTCCCCAACATCTGGTGCTTTCTTCGCCCAATATTTTTTATATATTCCAAAACTAATCTCCTTGAATTTCCAGGACTTTTGGAGTTGTGCGGAATAGGTCTCTAATATTTGCTCCTTTTCCAGTCCAGAATTCCAGTTGTCGGCATTCTCCCTCTCATGTAAACCTTATAAAATAAGAGAGAAAAGGCATAAGTATTGTGATATAACGTGTAATAATAGCCCATAATGCAAAAAATATTGATGTAAAAACATGATGCAAAATGGACGTATCAACTCCCCCAAGCTTAGACCTCGCTTTTCCTCAAGCGAAAGCCGATATCAAAAAATATGTCCACATGTTTAGAGATAGAGGTGTCGATAAAATAAAATACGGACATGAAGGCATCATGATAATTTTTAGAACAACAACATATATTGTCATATGATTCTTATGCTAAAGTAACAATCCATTCACAATGTAAAGTGTGAATCAGAAACTTCATTGAAAACTAACAAACTATGATCTCAGTCATTGAAGCAATTGCAATTTATCATAACATCAGAAAGAGTCAATATAAGAGCTTTTAAGCAAGTCCACATACTCAACTATCATTTAGTCTTTCACAATTGCTAACACTCACGCGATACTTATGGCTACAAAGTTTCAATCAGACACAGAGAAAGATAGGGGCTTACAGTTTCGCCTCCCAACCTTTTAACTCAATGGTAATGTCAACAATAATACTTTATGAAAAACTACATCCAAATGGATAAAGTGTAAAAAGGAAAGGTGAAGATCACCATGACTCTTGTACGAGGGTAGATGATAAAATAAAAGATAGGCCCTTCGCAGAGGGAAGCAGAGGTTGCCATGCGCTTTTATGGTTGGATGCACAAAATCTTAATGCAAAAGAACATCACTTTATATTGCCACTTGTGATAGGGACCTTCATTATGCAGTCCATCGCTTTTATTTCTTCCATATCACAAGCTCGTATAAAGCTTATTTTCTTCACACTAATAGATCATACATATTTAGAGATCAATTTTTATTGCTTGCACCGATGACAACTTACTTGAAGGATCTTACTCAATCCATAGGTAGATATGGTGGACTCTCATGGCAAAACTGGGTTTAGGGATGTTTGGAAGCATAAGTAGTATCTCTACTTGGTGCAAAGAATTTGGCTAGCATGTGGGGGAAAGGCAAGCTCAACATGTTGGATGATCCATGACAATATAACTTATTCGGATATAAGAAAACATAACCCATTACGTTGTCTTCCATGTCCAACATCGACTTTTTCGCATGTCATATTTTAATGAGTGCTCAAAATCACAGAAGATGTCCAAGATAGTGTATTTATATGTGAAACCTCTCTTTCTTTATTACTTCCAATTAATTGCAACGATGACCAAAACTATGTTTGTCAACTCTCAACAATTTTTATTCATCATACTCTTTATATGTGAAGCCATTACTCTCCATAAGATCAATATGATCTTTTTATTTCTTTTTATTCTTTCTTTAATTCCCTCAACATCATAGCAAGATAACAAATCCCTCAACTCAAAACTACTCTTTATTATATATAGCTCACGGACTTGATTACATAGAAAGAGATCAAAACAAAACTCAAAGCTAGATCATACTAAAACTTTATTTTACTAGATCAAGATATAACCAAAAGGATCGAACTAAGGAAAACGATAAAGATAGAAGTGTGATGGTGATATGATACCGGGGCACCTTCCCCAAGCTTGGCAATTGCCAATGGGAGTGCCCATACCCATGTATTTATGTCTCTTTCTTTGGAAGTGATGATGTGATATTATTTGCGATGATGCCCCTTAGCATATGATTCTCTTCCTCAAGCTTAATAACTTGATGCTTAAGATCCATTATTTCCTTATGGAGTTTACCTGTGACGGCTAAAGATCCATTCACCCATGGATGTTTCATAGCTGTGGGAGAATAAGTAACACTCTTTTTCATATTTTCATAAGAGATAAATCTAGCATTAGGAGGAATGACCGAATTTGGAATTGCTGAGCTCTGAAGTTCCTCCAACATAATCTGGCTTGGAGACGAGAGATAACTTCTTGATCCTCCTCCATGGCATCCACCCTTTTCAAGTCAACCTCCATCTCCTCCTTCATTGATGGCCCAAAGTGGTCAGCTTTGCTATTTGCTCTTGGCCCCAGTGTCGGGTGAGATACCCGACTCTCCTCGACTGACTCTTGAGAAGACATCTTACTCTAAATCTGCTACAAAAACAACTCAAAACAACAAAGGATTTTGTCGTGGTACGGTGGTCAAAACCTTCGAGAGATTATATAATGAATTTTTACCGACCAAAAGAAGTATTGTGCAAGAAAACAGAGTCCGGAGGGCATACGAGGTGGCCACGAGGTCGGGGGCGCGCCCAGGGGGGGTAGGGCGCACCCTCCACCCTCGTGGCTGCCTCGTGTCTCTTTCTGACTACTTCTAATTTTCCTAATTTTTTAAACATTCCAAAACGGAGAGAAGTTGCTATTAGAACAGTTTTGGAGTCGGTTTACTTACCATACCACATACCTATTCCTTTTCGGAGTCTGAAACATTCTGGAAAGTGTCCCTTATGTACTCCACCGGTGTTATGGTGTCAATTATATTGGTTTAAACATTTATGTGAGTACTTGAGATATAATGTTTGATTCTTTGACCGTTTACCACCTTCGGATTTGTGCCTTTAGTGTTGTTGATTTTGATGGCACCGGAACGATAGACCTCGTCGATAATGTAAGGACCTTCCCATTTAGAGAGAAGTTTTCCTGCAAAAAATCTTAAACGAGAGTTGTATAGTAAAACATGATCACCTACATTAAACTCATGCTTTTGTATCCTTTTGGCATGCCATCTTTTAACCTTTTCCTTAAAGAACTTGGCATTCTCATAGGCTTGGGTTCTCCATTCATCAACCGAGCTAATGTCAAATAACCTCTTCTCACCGGCAAGTTTGAAATCATAATTGAGCTCTTTAATATCCCAATATGCCTTATGTTCTAGTTTGAGAGGTAAGTGACATGCCTTTCCATAAGCCATTTATACAAAGACATACCCATAGGATTTTTATAAGAAGTTCTATAAGCCCATAATGCATCATCAAGTTTCTTGGACCAATTCTTTCTAGATCTATTAACAGTCTTTTGCAAAATCAATTTAATCTCTCTATTACTCAATTCTACTTGACCACTAGACTGAGGATGGTATGGAGATGCAATTCTATGGTTAACATCATACTTAGCAAGCATTTTTTACGAAAAGCACCATGAATAAAATGTGAACCACCATCAGTCATTAAATATCTAGGGACTCCGAACCTCAGAAAAATAACTTCTTTAAACATCTTAATAGAAGTGTTATGATCAACACTACTAGTTGGAATAGCTTCTACCCACTTAAAACATAATCAACTGCAACTAAAATATGTGTATACCCATTGGAGGAAGGAAAGGGTCCCATATAATGAAAGCCCCAAACATCAAATGGTTCAATAACACATGGTAATTCATAGGCATTTCTTGACGTCTACTAATATTACCAATTCTTTAGCATTCATCACAAGACAAGACAAAGTTACGAGCATCCTTAAAGAGAGTAGGCCAATAAAAACTGGATTGCAATACCTTATGTGCAGTTTTATCTCCAGCGTGGTGTCCTCCGTAAGCCTCGGAGTGACACTTGCGTAGGATCTATTCCTGTTCATGCTCAGGTACACAACGTCTAAGAACACAATCTACTCCTTCTTTATAAAGGTGTGGATCATCCCAAAAGTAATGTCTTAAATCATAGAAAAACCTTTTATTTTGTTGGTATGTGAAACTAGGTGGTAGAAATTTAGCAACAATATAATTAGCATAACCAGCATACCATGGAGCTGTATGAGAAGCATTTATGACAGCTAATAGTTCATTAGGAAAGCTATCATCAATAGGCAGTGGGTCATGAAGAACATTTTATAACCTAGACAAGTTGTCTGCAACGGGGTTCTCAGCTCCCTTTCTATCAATAATATGCAAATCAAATTCTTGTAGCAAGAGAACCAGTTAATAAGTCTAGGTTTAGCATCTTTCTTTTCCATAAGATATTTAATAGCAACATGATCAGTGTGAACAGTTACTTTGGAATCAACAATATAAGGTCTGAACTTATCACAAGCAAATACAACCGCTAAAAATTCATTTTAAGTAGTAGCATAGTTTCTCTGGGCACTGTCTAGAGTTTTACTAGCATATTGGATAACATTTAAATTCTAATCAACTCTTTGTCCTAGAACAGCACCGACATCATAATCACTAGCATCACACATAATTTCAAAGGGTAAATTCCAATCAGGTGGCTAAACAATAGGTGCACAAATCAAGGCTTTCTTAAGTATTTCAAATGCTTATACACAATCATCATCAAAAACAAAAGGAACATATTTTTGCAAGAGATTAGTGAGAGGACTAGAAATTTTAGATAAGTCTTTAATAAACCTCCAATATAAACCAGCATGACCAAGGAAACTTGTTATACCTTTGATATCTTTAGGACACAATATCTTTTTAATAGCATCAACTTTAGCTTTATCAACTTCAATACTTCTTTCAGTAATTTTATGCCCCAAGACAATACCTTCATTAACCATAAAGTGGCACTTCTCCCAATTCAATACAAGATTAGTTTCTTCGTATCTCTGCAAAACTCGATCAAGGTTGCTTAAGCAATCAACCAAAAAAGTTCCGTAAATGGAGAAATCATCCATGAAAACCTCAACAATATTTTCATAAAAGTCAGAGAATATAGCAGTCATACATCTTTGAAAGGTAGCAGGTGCATTGCATAAACCAAAAGACATACGTCTATAAGCAAAGGTACCAAAAGGGCAAGTAAATGTGGTCTTTTCCTGATCCTCTTTTGACACAGTTATTTGAGAGAAGGTAGAATAACCATCTAGGAAGAAAAAATGTGTATGTTTGGATAGTCTTTCTAGCATTTGATCAATAAAAGGTAGAGGGTAATGATCTTTTCTAGTAGCTTTATTTAATTTGTGGAAACGAATTACAATTCTATGACCTGTAACAATTCTTTGTGGGATCAATTCATTCTTATCATTTGGAACAACAGTAATACCTCCCTTCTTAGGGACACAATGAAAGAGACTTACCCACTGACTATCAGCAATAGGATAAATTATACCTGCCTCCAGAAGCTTTAGTATTTCATTTCTTGCCACTTCGTTCATCTTAGTATTTAACCTTCTTTGGTGATCAACAACTGATTTAGCATCCTTTTCCAGTTTTATTTTGTGCTGACATAGAGTGGGACTAATGCCCTTAAGATCATCAAGAGTACATCCAATAGCGGCACGGTGCTTCTTCAGAGTTTTCAATAATTTCTCTTCTTCATGCTCTAAAAGGTTAGCACTAATAATAACATGATATATCTTATTTTCATCGAGATAAGCATATTTAAGTGTATCAGGTAATTGTTTAAGCTCAAACATGGGATCTCCCTTGGGTGGAGGAGGATCCCCAAGGATTTCAACAGGAAAGTTGTGTTTCAAAATTGGTCCTTGCTTAAAGAATACTTCATCTATTTCCCTTCTTTCATTCATAAACATATCATTTTAATGGTCTAGCAAGTATTATTCTAAAGGATCATTAGGAGCCACGGCAATAGGAGCAAGACCAATAATTTCATCCTTACTAGGCAAATCTTTATCATGGGGTTGTCTACACAATTTAGAAAAATTAAAGTTATGAGACATATCCCCTAAACCAACAGTGAGAATATCCTTTTCGCAGTTTATCTTAGCATTAACAGTATTCAAGAAGTGTCTACCAAATATAATGGGACAAAAGTCATCTTGTGGGGAAGAAAGAACAAGAAAATTAGTAGGATATTTAATTTTCCCACACAAGATTTCAACATCTCTAACAATCCCAACTGGTGAAATAGTATCTCTGTTGGAAAGCTTAATAGTCACGTCAATACCTTCTAATTCAGCAGGTGCAATATTGTAACATCCCAAAAATTCAATTTGGAATGTTATACATAGGTCATCATATGCATATCATGTTTTAATCGCATTTTGGTTTGATCCTAGAAATTCTAAGCAACTCAATGACCCACGGAGAGAGTTGGGGATTTCATTCATTTTCATATTTGAATTTTTTGAAATTTGAAAGGAGGATCATTTTGGTTTTATTATGTTTCTCTCCAAAATATTTTTAATATAAAAATAACAGAGAGGGGATAAAATGACTTCCCAAAATAAAAGAAATATTGGAGGAAAAATGTTAAAATCAAATAATAATTTTATTTGGCTTTTTATTTGCTATTTTATTTGAATTACAAAAATACGCATGTTTTCAAAATTGCATTTTTAGGCCAGAAAAATGTTCACTTTGTTCTAAATATTTTATTTAGACGGTGAAAATTGTTTTTGGCATTTTAAAGATTTTTTTATATTTAATTAGGATTTTTCTATTTCAGCGGAATTATTTTAAAAAAAGTCTCTTCGGACCGACTAGGCTGAAGCCCAGCCGGCCCAGCTCACACCGTCCCCGACCCCGAGCCGGTCGCCCGCTCGCGCACGCCGCTCGCCGTCGCCGCCTCGGACTCCCGCCACCGTCAACCCATCCCCCAAGCCACCCTGCCCCCCTCCTTAAATAGCCGCCCCCGCCCCACATCTCCACCCTGCCCCGCCCCGCAAACCGCAGCAGCAGCGCCCAC
>NC_041393.1:77666872-77674351 GCF_002162155.2 Triticum dicoccoides
GTCGCCGCTCCACACCGCCAAGCACCACCCGCCGCCACCCGCGCCGCCCGCCGTCGCCCCGGAGCCGCCGCCGCCCGTGCCCCGCCTCGTCGGAAGCCGCCGAGGCGCCAGACTTCGCCGGATGTCGCCGCCGTTTTTTTGGTTTTTAGGTAAACCGCCATTTGTTTGAAAACCCTAGTTCTGTCTTTTTAGATGGATCGGTTTGGTTTTTCTTTGGTTTAGTTGTTTAGCGGACGTTCGTCCGTTCATTCTTTTACAGAACGTTGTTCACTGATTAGGTTCAGACAGCGAACGTTCGCTCGTTAGTCTATTCCTTTTGTTTTAGTTTTCCAGGGATTTATTTGTGATTATTTTCGATCATGATTTCTGCCCTGATCTTCGATCTAGTATAACTTTTTAACCGTTAGTCCAAATTAGATGAAACCAACGCCTAAATCTTTGTCTCGAAGAACTCTTTCTGTTTAACCAACTTGAACATGATTTTGGTACTGTCAAATTTGACTTTAGTCCAGATTAGTAAACGAATCTTGTTTCGTTCATATCTTAAGTTCGTTGCTCCGTTTGAGTTGATTCTTTTTGCAAGTCAAAGCTCTTCAGTTGAACTTTCTGTTTGGATCTTTTTATTTGAGTTTTACCCATGCGTCTGAGCTTGAGTGCTTATGTATGCTATTGTTTATTTGCGATAGAATTCCCGGAGTGCGAAGCGTCCTACTACGAGTCTCTAGGTTTTACAGATCATCAGCAAGGCAAGTAACACTTTGATCATATCCCTTTATTACCCAATTTTTATGCATTAGTTACAATCCTTAAACATTGCATGGTTAGGATTTGAATAACATGTGGGTTTGGGAAGTAGATGATGAGGTAGAACCTATTTCCCTTTTATTATCAAACCTTTGGGAGTTACTTTTACGTTATGCTTAGGTTTTGCTATGCTATGCTTGTAGACGTGGATTGGGTGAGTGTTCCATGACAGATGTGAGAATTGTTAATTAATGGTTAACTTAAGGTGGCTACTTAAATACACATATGGGTGGATTGGTTGCGGACACCTGGAGAATCCAGTGTTGTCCTAGGATATCCCGGAGTACCCGTGTGATCATCCTATGGTTCGCCACCCAGGCTCAAAGGGATCATAACATTATTCATGCTAGAAACTTCCATGTGCAGCCACAAGCTATTATGGGCTCTAGCATAGTTGAGTAGGTTTCATAACCTCTTTCAGCGGTGGGCTAGCAGATGTAGGGGAAAGTAGGTGTAACTGTCCATCCAGAGTAAAGAGTTAATGTTTCTAAAAGACTTTGTCTCGGTCATTCGTTTCTCAAACACCTTGTAGTGCGAGAAATCTAATGGAGGAGATCGAGTCTTGTGGGGAAAAGTGCGCAAACCTCTGCAGAGTGTACAAACTAATCATGGTTAGCCGTGTCCCCGGTTATGGACATCTTGAGTATCTGGTTCTTGGATTATCATGTTGATCTCATCGCTCTAAATTAATTTGTTGGGTTAATTAATATTGCTTAATTGTGATTGAATTGGAGGAACCTTCTCAATGTTTAACAACCACCATGATAGTTAAAATTTATTCCTTTGTTGTAGGAAAAAAAATGGCTTTATGCAAAAACTTTAACCATAGAGCTTTCCACCAGCCATATATGCATGTAGTGATAGCATTTATTCTATTCATTGCTCTTTTGTGTTACATTGCCAGCATATTCCATGTGTTGACCCATTTCGGGCTGCAACATATCTTGTTGCAGACTTTTCAGACGACGAGTAAGGTTTGCTAGGTCGATGTCATTCACTCAGCTATGCCGTTGGAGTTGATGGACTCACTTTTTCTTCCAAGCCTTCTGTTGTTATCTTATTTAGATGGCCTTAAGCCATATTAATGTAATAAGTTCTCTTTTGATACATTTCGATGTAATAAGTGTGTGATTGAAACTCTGTTATAAATCCTCGAGTACTGTGTGTGTCAGCATTACCGATCCAGGGATGACACTAATGCACAGAGACTTGACTGTTTGAGGTCTGGTCGCTACAAGATGGTACCAGAGCACACGCTGACTGTAGGACACGGCCACTAAGTTAAACCATAGGTCACCCTTCTCTACTCATTTCTGACTCCTCTCCCTTTTCCACTCTATAGGATGGCGGACTCAAGGAACAAGTTTACACAACCGGATGAAGACACACCTTTTGGGCGACACTTGAAGGAAGTCACTAGGTACCTGACCATCAGAATACCAAGCTTCACCGGGACCTACATCGCCACTTTACTAGAAGAGGAGCGTTGGATGATTCAAGTTCATGTTCCAGGAAGGACATTCATGCCAGTTACTGAGCACATAGAGTTTTCCTTTGATGCACCAACCTGGAGTCTAGGAAAGAGCATGGCAGCCTTCATCGCCATGGGACGCATTGGAGAAGTTTATCACAAGGATCTTAAGGACACTATTTACCAGATATGTGGGCGCCGAGATGAGCAATGGGAGATGATTAGTACCAGGAGGGACAGGTCCATTGCAGCTTTCATCCAGGAGTTAAACCAGCACATTCTTCGCCAGGAGAACCAGATGTGCGCAAGCATGATAGATCTGAAGAAGGCAATGAATAGGATTATAGAGCTAGAGGAGGAACTCTTGTCTACACGCGACGGATATGAGGAGGAAATGACAATACTAGTGGAGAAGAATGACGACCTAACAAGGAAGCTAAGTGTATTCATTGGAGACCCCGCGTTAGGAGGAGATGACGACCATTCCAACAACATTCGTTCGGAGGACTACATCATCATCGACGACATCGATTCTGACCCCGATGATAGCGAGGATGACTACGTTGATGAAGCTGGAGCAGATATCATGGAGTCTTCCACCGATCAAAACTTCTTGTCGACCACCATATTATTAGTAGTATTCCCCCATGTATATAGGATAGTCCGAGCACTTTTGTATTGGTAGTTAGACCGATTCTATGCCCTTGCTTGAATTGATTGGTGTGATATGATTGTGTTTGTCTCATGAGCATATGGGTAGTGTTTTCCCTTTAGACCTCATTCTATTCTGTTTCCTCACCTTTTCTCTACCCATTAGATGCCTCCGAGACGTGACAATGGATTTGCTTTCCCACCGGAGCTCACTCAGTTGATCCAGCAGCAGAATACCCTGATGCAGCTGTTAGTTCAGAACCAGAACCAAGGCAATAACAACAACAACCCACCACCACCACCTGTTGATCACTTAGCCCGTTTCCTAAGGCTAAATCCACCGGTGTTCTCTAGTAGCACTGAGCCGACTGTTGCAGATGATCGGCTATGCAAGATTGGCAGGGAGCTGACCACTTCAGGACACACATATGCGGAGAGAGTGCGTTTTGCCGCACATCAACTTGATGGACCCACAACATCATGGTGGGAGAATTTCAGAGCCACTTACCCCATTGACACTATTACATGGGATCAGTTTCAGCAGGCTTTCCGCACTGCCCATGTTTCAGCAGTAGCTATGAACATGAAGAAGCGCGAGTTTCACAACTTGCTCCAAGGAGGATGCACGGTAGGCCAGTATGTGGATGAGTTTAGTAAGTTAGCATGCTATGCCCCTGATGACGTAGCAACTGATACTGCTAAGCAGGAGAAGTTTCTGGAAGGACTGAATGATGAGCTGAGCATGCAGTTGATGGTGGCTACATTCAACAACTACCAGGAGCTGGTAGATAGAGCTCTTATGATTGAACGGAAGCAGCAGCGGATAGAGAGTCGCAATAGGAAGTATGGACAAGGGAAGTACAATTCAGGAGCTCAGCAGAGACCTCATTTTACCCTGAACTCGGAAGGACACATTCACCATAACCATGGAGGCCACACTACCAATGGAGGAAGTTCGCATAACCATAGTGGCCCCAAGAATGGGAATGGGAATGGAGGAACCAGCAGCCAGAACCGTTCCAACCCAGCGACGCCCGCCAAGAAGGATCTAAGTCACATTACTTGTTTGAAGTGCGGGAAAAATGGACACTACGCCACTGAGTGTTCTGAAGAAAAGAATGGAAATGGCAATGTGAGCTCTCGGAAGAAGCCCAACCCTGTCAACAGGGGACAAGTGAACCACGTTAGCGTGGAGGAGGTTGAAGAGCAGCCAGATGCAGTTATAGGTAAGTTTTTGGTTAAGTCATTTACTTCAATCGTTCTTTTTGACACTGGTGCATCACATTCATACATATCAAGGGGATTTGTGGATAAGTATAAGTTGCCCACCAAAGTTCTTAGGACACCTATGTTAGTAAGCTCGCCAGGAGAGGATCATATGGCAAGCGAAGGATGTTTTCAGATGACATTGACCATAGGTAGGCATGTTTTCCCCACAAATCTGATAATTCTAGAGTCACAAGGATTGGAAGTGATTTTGGGTATGGATTGATTATCGATGTATGGAGGAAACATCAATTACGCCAGTAAGTCAATTATGCTCACCACCCCGGAAGGAAGAAGGATCAAGTATGTATCCCGGCATGTGCCGAAGAGGACTCAAGTGAATTCCTTATGAAGAGTTGTACAGGAGGAAGTACCAGTGGTGAAGCATTACCCTGATGTATTTTCGGAGGAGTTACCAGGCATGACACCGGATCGAGACATTGAGTTTTTGATTGAACTACTGCCAGGCACCTGGCCAATATCAAAGAGACCGTATCGAATGCCCACACAGGATTTGGAGGAAATTAAGAAATAGATTAAGGAGTTACTGGATAAGGTTACATTCAACCAAGTTCGTCACCTTGGGGAGCCCCAGTACTTCTAATAGAGAAGAAGGATGGATCATTAAGGATGGTTGTTGATTATCATGCGTTGAATTAAGTGATGATCAAGAACAAGTACCCACTGCCGATTATCAATGATTTGTTTGACCAGTTGCAAGGAGCTAAAGTATTTTCCAAGATCGATCTATGATCAGGTTACCACCAGCTGAAGATTCGAGAGCAGGACATACCTAAGACAGCTTTTACCACAAGGTACAGGCTATATGAGTATACCATTATGTCTTTTGGTCTGATTAATGCGCCTACCTATTTTATGAACATGATGAACAAAGTGTTTATGGAGTTTTTGGATAAGTTCGTCGTGGTGTTCATTGATGATATATTGGTTTACTCGAAGAACGAGGAGGAGCATAAGGAACATTTGCGATTGGTTCTTGAGAAGCTCAGAGAACACCAGTTATAGGCTAAGTTCAGCAAGTGTGAGTTTTGGCTGAAGGAAGTCGGATATCTTGGACATGTTATATCTAGAGAAGGAATAGCAGTAGACCCCACCAAGGTTGTCTTTGTGACTAAATGGGTGGCACCCACATCAGTTGGAGAGATCACGAGTTTTCTTGGACTCGCAGGATATTATCGGAGGTTCATTGAGAATTTCTCTAGAATTCCAAAGCCCATGACAGAGTTGTTGAAGAAGGACACCAAGTTCAAATGGACCGAGGACTGTGAAGCCAATTTTCAAGAGTTGAAGAAACATTTGGTTACATCCCCAGTGCTGATTCTCCCAGACCAACGAAAGGATTATCAATTGTATTGCTATGCTTCTCGTCGAGGACTTGGAGTACTGCTTATGCAGGAGGGAAGAGCTATTTCATATTCCTCACGACAGCTTAAACCTCATGAGTTAAATTATGCTACGCATGATTTAGAGTTAGCAGCCGTAGTGCATGCGTTGAATACTTGGAGACATTTTCTCATCGGAAACCATTGTGAAGTGTACACGGATCATAAGAGTTTGAAATATATCTTCACACAGAAGGAGTAGAACCTTAGGCGGAGGAGATGGTTGGAGCTCATTAAGGACTATGATATGAAATTTCACTATCATCTCGGAAAGGCTAATGTAGTAGCAGATGCGTTGAATCGCAAGAGTTATGTTAATACGCTCATGACTGGAGGATTACCCAAGGAGTTAGCAGAGGATCTTCACGAGCTATGTTTGGAAATAGTTCCGAGAGGTTATGTAGCAGCATTGGAAATTCAGTCCACTTTGATGGGTAAGATCAGAGAAGCCCAGAAGACTCACAAGGAAATTGTCAAGATAAAGGAAAGGATGAGTAAAGGAAATGCTAAAGGATTTTGTGAGGATGAGCATGATACCTTATGGTTTGAGGATCGCGTATATGTGCCTAATGACCCCGAGATCAGGAAGGTGATTCTGCAGGAGGCCCATGATTCGCCATATTCAATTCACCCAGGAAACACTACGATGTATCTGGATTTGAAGGAAAGTTTCTGGTGGACTAGAATGAAGAAGGATATTGCCGAGTATGTAGCGGTATGTGATGTATGTCAGAGAGTTAAGGCAGAGCATCAGAAGCCAACAGGATTGTTACAGCCATTGCCGATACCCGAATGGAAATGGGACAAGCTTGGCATGGATTTTATCACTAGATTGCCTAGGACTTGTTCAGGCTATGACTCTATATGGGTTGTAGTCGATCGTTTGACGAAAGAATCTCATTTCATCCCAGTGAAGACCACTTATACAAGTGCTAAGTTGGCAAAGATATACATGACCAGGATTGTATGTCTGCATGGAGTTCCGAGGACCATTGTATCAGGTAGAGGCACCCAGTTTACCTCAGAGTTCTAGAATCAGTTGCATGAGACTTTGGGTACTAGGCTAGAGTTCAGTACAACCTTTCATCCACAGACGGATGGACAGACCGAGAGAGTCAATCAGATTCTGGAGGACATGTTGAGAGCCTGTGCGCTAGATTATGGATCTAGTTGGGACGACAATTTGCCGTATGCAGAGTTCTCTTATGAAAACAGTTATCAAGCCAGTTTGAAGATGGCCCCTTTCGAAGCTTTGTACGGAAGGAGGTGCAGGACACCGTTATTGTTGGATGAAATTGGAGACCATCAGTTGTTTGGACCAGATTTGATTAAGGAGTCTAAAGAGAAGGTTAAACTGATTCGCGACAAACTCACACTGCAAAAAAAAGACACATCCATGACATTTTGGGCCGAACGAATTTTCTTCCTGTCATACATATGACACTTATATGATGATAATTGTGACAAAACCCGGTATCATCATAGATGTGGTGGGCTCCTACTTCTATGACAAAAAATCATGACAGAAAATGGGCTTTTCGTCCTGGGCAGGCCGGAGACGCAGCAACATCACATTCTTTTGTCCGTCCATGACGGAAAAAAACGTGGTAGAAGCAAGGGGGAGGAAAATTTCGGGGAGTTCCCGGTTACGGTGGGAGGTCGGGGGCCGAGCGATGCGCGTTTCTCTCATACACGTACGCGCGTGTGTGCGAGGCGTTGGCTCTAACTGAACCCGAGCGAGGCGTTGGGCTCTAACTGAACCCGAGCAATTGCACTACAGGCTACGCGTTACTGAACCCGAGTGATCGATCGATGGCTGTTAACTGAACCCGATCGAGCGATTCCTTCGCTACTGCTGCTAACTGAAGCCGATGGATGCTGCCT
>NC_041393.1:77674715-77695447 GCF_002162155.2 Triticum dicoccoides
GATGAATAGGACCCCGTGGTGTGGAGGGCTGGATGAACAGGACGACCCCGTGGAGGGCTGGATGAACAGTAGACAGTGGAGGGGTGGATGAACAGTAGCCCGTGGAGGGGTGGTTGAACAGGAGCCCATGGAGAGCGGTGGTTGAACAGTAGCCGGTGGAGTAGCGCGCGGTGGAGGCTGGATGAACAGGAGCCCGTGGATGAACAGTCACAGGTGGAGGCTGGAGGAGGTCGACGGTGGATGAACAGTAGCCCATGGAGGCTGGAGGAGGTCGACAGTGGAGATGAACAGTATCCCGTGGAGTCCCGTATTGCGGTACGCCACACCCCTCCCAAGGAACAGGAGCCCCGTTTCGACTGTAGCGCTCCAACACAAGTCCGTTTCGTCCGTTTTGCGGTACGCCACACCCCTCCCGATGAACAGGATCCCATTTCGAACGTGGCCAGTCGAACACAAGGCCGTTTCCTTCGTTCTGCGGTACGCCAGGCCTCGTTTCCATCGCATGTTTCGTCCAAGCCCTCCCGATGAACACGACCATGCATTCCGTTCTGACCCAGCCGATTGGCTCCCCATGAACACGACGACGACGCTGTTTCTCCGTTCTGACCCAGCCATGTACACGAGCCCTGGCCGCACATATGCGCGAGTAGGCGTTCGAGACCCCGCCCGTATGTACACATACGTGGCCGTATTTTCTTTCTTGCGCACTGGCCGTTGTACGTACGTGTACATGCTACGTGCGCGCCTCTACTACGACACGTGCGCGCCTCTACATCGACCTGTATATATGTACGTACACGTTCGCGACCAGAATGACAACACTACGTACGCTTCGACCAGGTGGGTCCCGACTGTCAGGCACTTCCTTGCGTGCGAAGATGTAGCTGGTGGGTCCCAGCAGTCAGGGGGAAACGTTTTTTTCACGAAATATGGTGGCCCGTCCGGTGGGTCCCTGTTGTCAGGTGGAGGAATAATTATTTTGCACGTAATAAGGAGGCACTTCCTTGCTGCGGCCGTGGACCCAGCTGTCAGCCTCTCCACGTACTGTCCACGTCCGATGGAAGTAGTTCCTTGACCACGTTGACCACGCCGCGCCGAGAGCACCAGGGAGATGGACGACGGTGAGGCCTAGGAAGGGGATGATGCGGAGCCGGGGAAGACGCGGCAGTGGATGCCCATGCGTAGAGGAGTACGAGGGTTCACTGGTTCACTGCGGTGTGAGGCTGCCGTCACCGCAGAATAACAGGGGGTGTGGGTGAGTAGAGGGATGGCTTGGCCAGCGGTGGGAGTAGTAGGCGGTGGTGAGGCCTCTGCCGCATCGCAAAAGGCCACGGGAGGCAGGAGCACGAGGCATGAACGATGCTAGTTTGGGCGGCTGGAGCAAGAAGACTAGAGGTTGAAGAAGCACTACAGCCGTTGGATGGACATCGTACGGTCACTGGAGCTAGAATCTTGACAAAGCCCTCCGTCCCCGTCAACTTAGTAGGCCCACAAGTCAGCCCGCCACTATACTGGGTCCCAGCTAACAGGAGGAGTATTCATTTTTTTGTGCGTAATAAGGAGGCACTTCCTTGCATGCGAAGATATAGCTGGTGGGTCCGAGCTGTCAGCGGCGGTAATGTTTTTTCGTGAAATACAGAGGCCCTTTCGGTGGGTCCTTGATGTCAGGTGGAGGAATCATTATTTTGCGCATAATAAGGAGGCATTTCCTTGCGTGCGACCGTGGACCCAGCTGTCGGCCTCTCCACGTACAGTCCACTTCAGATGCATGTCGGTCATTGACCACGTTGACCAGGACGCGCCGAGAGCACCAGGGCGGTGGACGATGGCAAGGTCTAGGAAGGGAACGACAGGGAGGCAGGGAAGACTCGACAGTTATTTCCCACGTGGAGGGGAGTACGACTGTATGAGAGTTTACTGGTTCGTCTGCCGTTGCCGGAGAATAACTGCAGATGTGGGTTAGTAGAGGGATGGCTAGGCCAGCGATGGGAGTACGGTGGGGCGGTGAGGCCTGCGCCGCAGCACAGCCAGCCGCGGGGAGGAGGGAGTAGGCAGTCCCACCGGCGCTTATTTGAGCGGCTTGAGTAGGAAGAGTAGAGATTGAAGAAGCACGACGGCCGTTCGATGGACATCCAACAGTCACTGCTTGTGCGTCAACCTTTTTTTTAGGAAAGCCTCAAATCTGTGGAAAACAGCATACATCCCATCTGCCATTATTTCTAATAATTTGCAGCCCATTTGCTAATTCTTAAGGTTTTTTTGGAGCCCATATTCTTTTTGTTAGCATTACAGCCCATATTGTGGCCACGGTTAAAAAATTATACAAAATTTTGCATATTTCGGTGCGGTTCAAACTGTTTTTAATCCCGAAATTTCGACTCACATTCAAACTGATTTTAAAAATAAATGTATATCAATATAAAATCCAACAAATTCTCCATGCATAAAAATTAATGTAATTTAAAATCTCGAAATGAAAAAAAGATATTTGAAACTAATTGCCGGTTTGATGTGTTTTAAAAATGCACAACCCATTTCTCATTACTGATAGGCCATTTTCTCGGCCAGTCGAATGAAGCTCTCCTCGTCTTGAAAGATTTGCAGCCCAATAGGACTGACAAAGCGACTTACTTGGCAAATCACAAAAAAACTGGGCTGTGGCCGTGGACCCAGTTGTCTGCCTCTCCACGTACAGTACTCTTCCGATGGAAGTCGGTCGTTGACCACATTGACCACGCCGCGCCGAGAGCACCAAGGTGGTGGACGACGGCGAGGCCTTGGAAGGGGACGACGCGGAGCCGGGGAAGACGCGGCAGTGAATGCCCACACGGAGAGGAGTACGAGGGTTCACTGGTTCGGCTGCGCGTGAGGCTGCCGTCACCGCAGAATAACAGGGGGTGTGGGTGAGTAGAGGGATACCCTGGGCCAGCGGTGGGAGTAGTAGGGGGCGGTGAGGCCTCCGCGGAATCACAACCGGCCACGAGAGGCAGGAGCACGCGGCACGACCGGCGCTGCTTTGGCCGGTTGGAGCAAGAATACTAGAGGTTGAAGAAGCACTATGGCCGTTGGATGGACATCATACGGTCACTGGAGCTAGAATCGTTCATATTGACTAAGTTGACAAAGCCCTCCGTCCTCGTCAACTTAGTAGGCCCACAAGTCAGCCAGGCACTATGGTGGGTCCCAGCTAGCAGGGGGTATTCATTTTTTGGTGCGTAATAAGGAGGCACTTCCTTGCGTGCGAAGATATAGCTGGTGGGTCCGACCTGTCAGTGGGGGGGATGTTTTTTTCGCAAAATATAGAAGCCCTTCCCACGTACAGTACACGTACAGTGCGTAATAAGGAGGAACTTTCCTTGCGTGCGACCATGGACCTCATGGGTCCCAGCCGTCAGGCTCTCCACGTACAGTCCTCTTCCGATGACTCTCGTATGTTGACCACGCCACGCCGAGCGCACCGAGGCGGTGGACGATAGCGAGGCCCCAGAGATGGGGAAGACGCGGCAGTGGAGTAGCAGACGGAGAGGAGTTGGAAACTTGACTGGTTCGGGTGCGGGGTGGGCCTACACTTGGCAGAGAATAATAGGAGGTGCGGAGTGGAGGGATGGCCTGGCCGTCGGCGGGGTAGCGTTTCGCTGAGGAGCGCAAAACAACGCCGCTCGACGCCAAAGGCTGGAGCAGGCGGTTCCGGCAGCGCTGGGGGAAGAAGACGAGAGATTGAAGAAGAATGTCGGCCGTTGGATGTAAATCCAACGCCTTCTTAGGTTCGACCTACTGGCCCACATGTCAGCCAGTCCATTTGTTTTTTAGTCCATTTGGTGGGCTGGGTGAAATAATGATGTAGCACCTATGCAGCCCGTTTAAATCCCGTTTGCATTTTTCTCGAAATCCCGGATTTGCTGGGCTGGGAGAAAATATCATGTTGGGCTAGACGGAGAAATGTTATAAAAACATAAACACATGATTGCACGTCAGTAAAATCTTTGCAAGCTTATGTACGCAATCACTAGGAGTTAACTTGCCAAATTATATATAAACAATTATTATTATTATTTTGTAAGAACTTTCAACTTACGAAATAAAATATCATTTTAATTTGATGAGTTAATAGTACGTGGGGTATTATTATTTTTTAGGCTAGACGCGGGACAATTGAGTTGGTTCTAGGGGAAAGTACTGGGAGAAAACTCAGTTTACATCGAAAAAGAAAGTGGGAGAAAATTCAAAGACCTGCTGGGTCCACCTGAGGAGGGGAATATGTTGGGAGGAAGGAGATTCAAAGCACGGCAGCCGAATGAACTAGTTTTTTTTATGGAAAAGTGAACTACTTTACATACATAAGCAAATAACCACTAAAAAAAGCAATCAGGTTAATGGGTTCTTAAAAGAAATATTTCGGACAAAACAGATAATTACGACACATATGCTAATGCATGAAACACTCAGATGATAAAGGTGCTTATAAACAGATAAAGTACAACATCTAGACCTTCCTGGCATGCTTGATCATGACAATGCGGCTGTCCGTGTACTCGTCGGTTACGGGAAGCAGACACGCCCTCATGTCCAAGATCTGCCTGTACATGTCATAGCATGCGTATGCGTCCTTGGTCGCGTAGGTTATGTAGGCTAGATTTAGAGGTACCTCCCACATGTTCAGGTCGTCTTCTTTCATGTTGGCGTATCAGGGGTCGATGATGGTCTCAGCAAGGTCAACCACGGAGTCCTTCTCCTGCCCGTTGCTTATGATCTTGTATTGCTTCTGGATGTCGACAAGCTTGTTGCACCAGATGGACGAATTGTCGCGTTCCTCCTTCTCTCCACCGTAGCGAAGGTGTAGTCGGTGCTGCCGATGAAACGGGCGAATGCTCCAGAACCTAGTGCAGCCATAGGACTGAGGCGAGGCAGAGCTTCACCGAGTCTGTATCGTTGGTGTACATCACATTCAACTTGGTGCAGCCATAGGACTGAACGACGAACTCAAAGGGGAACTCCTTGCTGAAGTCCATATCCAGCAGGCTCACCCCTCGGATCACCATTGGAGTCTCTTCGAGTGAACGAGTGTGTAGGCGGCGGCAGCAGTTCGTTTTTCAGCTCTTGGGGAACTGGATTCAATAGTAAGCTGAGTGTGTACATGCGACAACAGTTACTACCCCTCCTTCGTCCGCTGCACGCCCGACAGAAGATGCACCCTCGGCGCATTGAAACGCCTCCATTAAGAAACCTACTCCGGCCACACGTTGGTTCACGAGCGGGTCTGTATTGGTACTGTAATAACAGGAGTTAGTGGTCACTTTACTTAAATTTAATTAGCTTTAATAGAAATTTATACTTAAAACAAGCAATGCATTCACTCGTTCTATCAGTGCCACAGGATCAACATGCACAACAATTAGAATTATTATTCTCAGGACGCACATGATCAGCACATTTGTCGCACTTTCACAAAGATAATACTACCAAGTTTGAACTGTTTGTTATGGTTGTTGTCCTCTGCATCATCATGCCGTATTTCCCAGCTTGCAAGATTCAGAACCAAAAAATAAGATCCAAATAATAAGTACAACAAAGATGCCTACACATCTCATTGATTCCTATCTTGCAAGATACTGAACCAACAAATAAGATCGAAATAATAAGTACAACAAAGATGCCTACACATCTCATTGATTCCTAGCTTGCAAGATTCAGAACCAACAAATAAGATTCAAATAATAAGTACAACAAAGATGCCTACACATCTCACTGATTCCCAGCTTGCAAGATTCAGAACCAACCCATTAGAGCCTTTTGATAAAGTGAATATCGGGATTAAATCCATCTTGGCTAGCAATGTCATACAATCGAAGAACTTGGTGAATGCTCTTGACCGTCACAACATCTGTAGTTGAGTATTCGTGTTCGCACAACATGTTTGCACAACACAAACAAGGAGACAGGAGAGCATGATTTCACTTTAATAGCGGCCTCCTTGAACTCAACCTCCAGCTCTACTTGGATGAGATTTGCCTGGAGTTCCATGATTCAATTCATTCACCTTTTTCTGTAGTTCACCTGAAATGAAGCAAAGATTGCATCATTCAGCTAGCAAGAAGTAGTTGCTCTTGTGAGCTGGCAGGTTCTTCTTTAGTAGTTGCACTAAAATTGAGGAACATTAAGGTTGGCTGTCCAGCTCATGTAAGGTGCAACTATAATTTTCTTATCCTATTGTGCAGTTCCACTAAAATAAAGTGCCATTGTTGTGACAGTGACGGCTCCATCTTGCAAAGGCTAATAAAATGTTGCACGAGATTACCGACAGAACTTGACAGAGATTTTGGAAACTCCAATCACCATTTTGTGCAGTTCCACCAAAATTGAGAGATGTTGCCCACGTGACATTTTAGTTGAACTGCACAAGACACTCATTCCAAAAAAAGTGTTTTGTGCAGTTCACCAAAAGGTCACAATAGCAACAAGGTGAAATGGATATCCCTATCTGCACAAAAAGATAGAAAGTAAACAGTTGCTGGTCAATAAGAATATACGAAACATATACAAAATGAAAAGAAGCATCTTAATTATGTTCATGGAAATCACGCAAGGACAGTAGAAATTTTAAAACGTCAGCAATGCTTTAAGGGTGGCATTGCTTGTTTACCAGACACAGTAAATCAACATCAGCTAAAGAGTTGGTTTAAGGGCATGGGACCGTGGGGACACCAGGACACTCTGCAGCGTAAAGGAGCAACTTACTTATCATACTGGGGAAAACAGCAGGAATGCCATTTGTAACACAGTTTAATTGCATCTTCTCACTGGAGGCATTAGATTAACAATAACACTGGTTAGACATGTCCCTAAGGTAACAGTGTGATTGCTTCATTTTACATGCGCCCTTACATTAACAACAACAAAAAGTTGGTATAAGGACATGCGATAGTGGACGCATTAGCACAATGTACCTACAAGGAGGCATAAAGTGGTGATGCCGAGTTTGTTCATGCTATGTGAGGGCAGCAAACCTAATCCTCGAGACCTTGTACTATGTGAGGGCAGCAAATCTAATCCTGGAGACCTTTTACTATGTGAGGGCAGCGAATCTAATCCTGGAGACCTTTTACTATGTGAGGGCAGCAAATCTAATCCTGGAGACCTTTTACTATGTGAGGGCAGCAAATCTAATCCTGAGACCTTTTACTATGTGAGGGGAGCAAATCTAATCTTGAGACCTTTTACTATGTGAGGGCAAAAAATCTAATCATGGAGACCTTTTACTATATGAGGGTAGCAAATCTAATCCTAAGACCTTTTACTATGTGAGGGCAGCAAATCTAATCCTGGAGACCTTTTACTATGTGATGGAAGCAAATCTAATTCTGGACATACTCTGTTGACTTGTCCACCAGCCGCCACTTTCTATCCTTTTTTCAACCAATAATAGATATGTTCCTTATCCAGTTTGTACTGTGTTTTCCCATTATTTCCCTTTTCAACCAAGAGACCGGTTGGGTATCCGGTCTCTACTACGTTCACCATATTATTTCCTCTTTGAATCAAGTCCTAGATTCATGCTACAACTTTTCCCCCTTTCTTCGTTGTTTGAACAAAGCCCTAGATTCGAATGCATGAAGTAGCTTTACCTCTAATAATACTAAAAATTTAGGTGGCTTTGGAAGAGCTGATGGGAGTAGAAAAAGATGCACATGCAGACACGTGGGGAGCTGGGGCAGTAGAACAAGGCCGCTTTCGAAGAACTTATACCTGAGGGTTGCCGGGATGTCGGCGGCGGCAGGTCGGATCTGCGGACAATACGACAGGGAGGAAGAAGGGTCGGAGGACCTCCCGAGCCAGCCCTGGGTCGGAGAGAACGGCACGGGCAGAGGATCGGGACCCTCCGGCAGCTGTGGGTTTCCTCCCTCGGCGGTGATGACCGCGTGAACGATGCACCTTTTAGTCCTCTACACACACCGCCCGAAGGGATTCGGCCGGATCTGTGACCAGCGGTGAGAAGAGAGAAAATGTCGCTACTGTTGTCTTGTTTATATCTGGAGAGGATGAGAGAATGAAGAGAGCAACCTTAGTAAAGCAAGCGCTCAAGGCCCTGCGTCCATATATAGTGGAGTGATTATCTTTTTTCTCTCCACAACAAGCGTTTCAATTTGTGTACGTGGCATTAAAGAAAAGAAACTCTCTATTTAAGGTGACTACTATACGACTGCTACTTACTACTAGTAGTACTACAATATTGTTCACTTGTGCTCCCCGCCCCTCCATTCATTGAACAACCCCACGGGTGAATAAACATACAGTAAGTACTGTATTTATATAGAACGAACAAGCTTGAACTATTTTAACATAGTTAAAAGTTGAGGGCAGGGCTTTTCCCGGGCAGTACGCGCGACAGTTTTCGGGTAGGCGGTTTGACAGGGAGGCGAGGAGGGTGAGCGAGTGGGGCTGTGCGATTTGACGGCGCGTTACTGCTAGAAAGACTTGTGATATGACCACTCACTATAGTCATGAATTACTGGCACTCCGACCTGGGTGATGCCCCTCTTCCGTTCCGCGCTCTAATCTGGTGCATGACATGTCGACCCGGATGCTGGCTCTCCCACATGTCTGAGTAGTAAGAAGGAGCAAAGAATGATGCGGTATATACTAGTACTATACTATGTACTACTCAGGTCGGAGGAGTGCGAACCACAGCATCCCAGTGAACCAGCAGTGCGAACCACGGTAGCCCGGTGAACCAGCAGTAGAAAACAATGTGGTGATATGGCCATAAAAAACAATGTGCTACGGTCCACACTGTAGCATGTACAGTAACACTCCTCTTTGTTTGGATCCCTGAGTTAGAGCTAGTTTGGGTTGAAATAGCCTCAAATTATCGAAACAAGAGGGGTTAGTTTGAGCTAGTTTGCTCTAACCCAGCTAAAAAAACTAGCCCGGTGGAGAGGTTCTAATTGGGTTAGTTATCCTCGGGCCCACTAAAAGAGAACTAAAAAAATCTCCCCTGCCCACACCAGATCGCTCCCCTCCCGCGTCTCACACGACTCCTCTCTGTTCCCCATAGGGCCACCCGCCCAAGCGCCGCTCGCCCTCTCTCTCCTCCGGCCGCCCTCTCGTTCTGGCCTCCGCCGCCCTACTCCAGCCGCCCTCTCCCTCCGGCCTTCGAAGGTTGCCCCGCTCCCCCTTCACTAGTCGTTTTTCTCCCTCTGTCGTGCGCGGCGGCGGCGCATCTACTAGGGAGGTCGCAAGAGGGGTGAGTTTGTTCGTTCCTTCTCTGTCTCACGGCCATATCATTGATCTTGCTTGCTCTAGCACTAATTCTAATTTGGAAAAGTAGATCCTGGTCAAACTTGGTATAGATTTGTCGTGCACGCATGGAATTGTTTGATGCTACTTGAGGAGGTAATAAATCTTTCTAGAGGCCCAAAGATTCAGGTCACCTTTCTAGGTATTTCAATTTCAAGCTTGCATTATTTCTAGAGGCCCAAAGATTCAGTTCACCTTTCTAGGTATTTCAATTTTAGGCTTGCATTATTTCTAGAGGCCCAAAGATTCAGTTCACCTTTCTAGGTATTTCAGTTTCAGGCTTGCATTGTTTCTAGAGGCCCAAAGATTCAGTTCACCTTTCTAGGTATTTCACTTTCAGGCTTGCATTATTTCTAGAGGCCCAAAGATTCAGTTCACCTTTCTAGGTATTTCACTTTCAGGCTTGCATTATTTCTAGAGGCCCAAAGATTCAGTTCACCTTTCTAGGTATTTCAGTTTCAGGCTTGCACTATTTCTAGAGGCCCAAAGATTCAGTTCACCTTTATATGCATTTTAGTTACAGGCTTGCATTGTTTCTAGAGGCCCAAAGATTAAGTTCCCAGTCGGCGGCAAGTGGCCCTGGTACCCTTGCCGGTGTCGACCTCAACTCGCAAAGGCCGGCGTCGGAGGGGTTCCCGGGGCTTCCCACGCCATTAAACAGAGCCTCGGATGCCATTAATGGAGACCTTGGTAGAGAGGTAGACGACAGATGGAGGTCAAAGGGCTCTCCTCCCGATAAGCACCCGCAGGGGTCTGATCGCACGCCTCTCATACTCAAATAGCTACCCTGCACGGCGCCTCCTAGCTAATAAAAAATGGGGACACGTGGCGGCACGTAAATGGTAGTAAATAGAACGCCCACAGTTTCAATAATACTTGTGTTTCTGATTGTAACGTGACAACACTTGTTCCAAAATGACTTTGTTGATTGTTAATGTGCGCGCCTTTGCAAATCGGACATGGCACCAAGCCAAGTTTCATTATTTTCATCCGTGTTTTGGATTTACAGGAATTAAAAAACTAAGTTTCTCAATGTTTCCAGCCCGGCCACGACGCCTAGAATTTTGAATTTCATTCCCATTTCTTGCATGGAACCTAGAAATTTACCCGAGGACACACATGTGATTTTTCAACCAACTTTGGTGCACTAGAACATGTGCTTGTATTTCAAATTTGAATTATGCACACAAAGGTGACACGTTCCCTATCAGAACCACGAGCCTTCTTGAGAGAAGCTCCGATTTGCAAGAAGCTTATACCCAAATTTGTTCCTATTCGGCCAAATTTTTTTACCATGGCATGGTACTACCATGACATGACACCATGCCAAGTATCATGATTTTAAAACCAAGTTTCTCAATGTTCTCGACCGAGCCACGATGCCCAGATGTTTGAATTTTATTCTCATTTTTTGCATGGGACCTAGAAATTCACCCGAGGACACAAATGTGATTTTTCAACCAACTTTGGTGCACGGGAGCATGTGCTTGTAGTTAAAATTTGAATTATGCACATTAAATGACCAAAAACTCAATTAATGTGTAAAAAAGGCCAAACAAAGCCGGAATGATTTCCAAAAGTTAACAGGGCACTCATGTAGTTCTATGTTGCCTTTGTAAATAAACAAAAGGGGGACAATGTATATCATTTCGCACTCAAAGGTGGCACATTCCCTCTCAGAACCACGAGCCTTCTTGAGAGAAGCTTCGGTTTGCAAGAAGCTTATACCAAAATCTGTTCCTATTCGGCCAATTCTTTTACCACAGCATGGTAGTACCATGACATGACACCCATGCCAAGTTTCATGATATTTAGATGTGTTTTGGATTTACAAGAATTTAAAAACCAAGTTTCTCAATGTTCTCGGCCGATCCACAATGCCCAGATGTTTGAATTTTATTCTCATTTCTTGCATGGGACCTAGAAATTCATCCGAGGACACAAATGTGATTTTTCAACCAACTTTGGTGCATGAGAGCATGTGATTTTAGTTCAAATTTGACTTATGCACATTAAATGACCAGAAACTCAATTAATGTATAAAAAACGACAAACGAACCCGGAATAATTCCAAAATTTAACAGGGCACTCATGTAGTTCTATGTTGCCTTTGTTAAGAAACTCAAGGGTGGGGGGGGGCAGCGTATATCGTTTCACTCTCAAAGGTGGCACGTTCCCTCTTAGAACCACGAGCTTCCAAATCGGCCCAATTTTTTACCACAACATGTTAGTGCCATGACATGACACCATGCCAAGTTTCTTGATTTCCAGACAAGTTTTGGATTTACATGAATTTAAAATCTAAGTTTCTCGATGTTCTCGGCCGAGTCACGACGCCCAGATTGAATTTCATTCTCATTTCTTCCATGGGACCTAGAAATTCAACCAAGGACACACATGTGATTTTTCAACCAACTTTGGTGCACCGGAGCATGTGCATGCAGTTCATATCTAGATTATGCACTTTAAAAGTCCAGAAACTCAATTAATGTATAAAAAGGCCAAACGAACCCAAAATAATTCCAAAATTTTACAGGGCGCTCATATAGTTCTATGTTGCCTCTGTAAAGAAAATCAGGGGGGAGGCAGCGTATATTGTTTCGCACACAAAGGTGACATGTTCCCTCTCGGAACCACGAGGCTTGTTGAGAGAATCTCCAGTTCTGCAAGAAGCTTATACCAAAACTTGTCCCAATTCAGCCAAAAATTATACATATGAAAACAAGGTTTAGATTATCCCGAACATCTCGCTACCTAGACCAATAATGTACTATGATTTGAATTCAACATAAAATGGATACAAATATTTGAATTGGAGAGTGTATGGTACATGTAGTTCATAGTGAAATATGATTACTGCTATATGCATGTTTTTTGTTATCAAGATAATATTTAAATTATTGCATAACTTGACAACAATCGTATTCAAATAAGGAAAATTGATTCAAAGTTGGTCCATATGGTAGACGACAATATATATGTTCACATGGTGGAGTAAAATGTTCATATATGATGGAAGATCAAAATGTACGACTACATCAATTATAAACCGCAAGGTCACCTAATGATATATTCGAATTCAACATAAGTGGATTCTAAAATTGAAATTCGAGATCATGTCATTCGTAATCATATAAAAAGGGACATTACTCTTTCTTTGGTGGGAATTGATTTGTTTTTTGTTGTTGTTGAGGGAAGTGCGAATCGATTTGGTACTGTGCAGGGTAATCTTGTTCTCCTGATTTTTTTACATTTTTCTTGTAGTTTTTTCAATGGCATCTATAGCAGTATAGTAAAAGAGGACATGACTCTTTTGTGTCTTGTATGAATTGTTTTTTTACACGTTAAGTTTGTTCTGCCGAACAAGGAATATGCACCTTGTTATCCCAAAATTTTCAAGCTCGAGTATCTTTTGTCTCATCTGCTTTGAAACTCCCGCTTCTTCAACCCGCGTCGCGCCTTGTTATCCCGAAATTTGGACGCACGCGAGAAATCCCTCCTCATCCGAAATCGCTCCCGCAGCCCAGACACGCGAAATCCCCCTTCTACCCCTCAGCCAGAAATGAAGCTCCACGTCACAGTGTCAAAACCGGTGGGGGTATGCTGGTAACTTACCCTACATTTCGGACAAGCGCGTCCCTAAGCTTGGCTCCCCCTCCCCCTTCGCCCCCCCATTCGTACATCGAGGCCGCCAAAACCCGCGAAACCCCATGCTCCTCCATCGGCCTCCCAACCGCCGCCTAGCCGGAGACTCTTCCCCGACTACGTCGTCCACCGCAACAGCTCGCCATCCCTCATCCACCGCACCGGGTGAGGATCCGTTGTCGATCTCGTCGTCCCGCCGGATCAGCCGCCCCATCCTCCACCTCCAAGGAGATACCCCGATGTTCGCCTTGTCTATCGCACCACCTCAATCCCCACAGCGCCGTCTTGACCTGCCCCACCGGAACCGCAGCACCCTCACCAATTCCTCCGATGAAGCCGAGGCCAACTCGGCGCCACCAAGGAGGTTCTGCACTCACCGCTGCATTTTATCTTTTATTCGATCTCATGGGGCTGCCAGTGCTCGATACCGAGCAGACATGGTGGGTCTCCATCGACGGAGCCGTCGCCGGCCACATCATCCACAATGTCTCTCCCCCATGTCGTTGCTTCCTCGGTGGCGACTTCCACAACGGCACTAGCTGCAGCTGCTCTGGCTCTCACTCGCGCTGCGGCTTTGTTCTTGCTGTCGGTCACGCTGCTGCGCTGCTCCTGCTTTCATTCATGCTGCTGCTCTGCTCTTGCTCTCGCTTGCGCTGCTGCTGCTGCTGCACGACCTCCGGCAGCTATAGGAGTTGCTGCTTTAGCACTCGCTCGCGGTGCTACTGCACGACTTGCTCTCTGCTAGTGCATTCCCTGCTCGAGCGTCTGCTGATTTAGATCACTGCTTCTCTGCTACTAGAGCTCGAACGCCCTAAACATCTATTTCAATGCTCTGTTACTAGTTCAATCAGTTTCGACAGTAAAATCAGTTTCGACTATGAAGTTCATTTTCTTCAGTTAAGTTCAGAGTGAACAGTACTTGCAGCATCTGTCGGAGCGGCCATGGCATGGCTGATGTGTTTTACATCTAGCACTTTTTGGTGATGTATTTTACATCATCTATTGCAGATGATATTAGGGTCCCACTTCAGGTTAACGTTGTCTGTCTTGTCATGCTTCAGCCTCGTCACCATACACCTTAGCGGAGCTGCTCCAACGATGAAACCGTCCATCACAGCGGAGCAGTACCCTCGGTGTCGTTTCCAGAGGCCTCGGATCTTCTTCCCCGCCTCCGAAAGTCACACCAGCATCATCACCATCCTCCATGTCCAACCCAATGATGTTGATGTCCACAAGGCTATGCCAAAGAGGTTGTACACTCGTCGCATCACTTTGTTTCTCCATTCCTCTGTTCTTCCAATTCATGTGACCCAAACACCCAGGTTGACTGAAATCCTATGTTTCCAAATGCTCTGTTTTGCACATGCATTCCTATCCTATTCCTGTGTTTTTCCTATCCCCGCATTTATAGAATCCTCCAATTCTAAGGAGCCCTCACAGATTTACTTCATTTTCAGATAGGCGTCAAAGAAAACTCTGTGTGTTATGTCCTGCTCCGGCCGTGCCGTCATCCACCCCACCCGAGGTGCACCATCCACAGAAGCGTTCACTACAGCAAAGATCCCCCCTGCAGACTTTCTTTCGCTGCCTCAGATCATCTTCCCTGTTGCCGGCAACCACGCCAACTGCATTACCATCATCGACTGAGCAGATGAACCTGAGGATTACACAGTTCCGGAAGAGAGGTCGCAGTCTTTCGTGTTTGCTTACGTTATACATCGGTTATTATTACCTGCAACTTTATCGTTCAATCTTGAGTTTTGAATTGCCCATGGGTCTCATATCGAGCCAGCAACGAATAGTATCTGTCTACTATCTGGTTCATCTAGGGTCTTCTATGTGGTTCATGTTGGGTGGGCAACAAACAATAGATGATCCATTGTCTAACTTTTTAAACTGAAGCTATAATCTACCTGCTATCATTAGTTTTGGATCCGTCCACTCGTTTGCTACCATCAGTCTTGATTTTTGCATGCACCCCTTAGGCCTTACAAAATCTAACTATTTTTTATTATGCATGTCAGATATTGTACACAATCGTACTGAACATGTAGAGAAAAAGAGAAGACCATTGCGTGCGAATAAAATGTCATGCAGACACCACTCCATGGTGGGTGAAGTGCCCCTCCCTCCTGCATTTCCAGATTGTATTCCAGAGGAAGATAACTGTTCAGATGGAGATTCAGAAGGAGCCGACCACAGCTGTTTACCACCTGAGGTGTTTGCTCTAACCTGGCATGCTGATGTTGGTCATATCATGCATATGGCGCCTTGCATTGCTTACATTATACATCTTATATGTCATCAGCTTAGTTTAGATTTGCTTTGTGTGAATGCCACATGTTTTGTTTCTATATCATACTCCCATCATTCCTAAATATTTGTCTTTTTAGAGATTTCAACAAGTGACTACATACGGAACAAAATGAGTGAATCTACACTCTAAAAAGTGAATCTACACTCTAAAATATGTCTATATACATCCGTATGTGGTAGTCCATTTGAAATCTCTATAAATACAAATATTTAGGAACGGAGGGAGTATATGGGAATTATGCAATGCCATCTTCTTTAGCCAGGCATCATATACGTGAATCATGCAATGCCATCTTGTTTAGCCAGTCATCCTATATGTGAATTGTATCGTGCCATATTTTTTCCATAACGTATTCCATTTGTCAACAATGTTTATACATTCATCTACTCTTCCTGTGCATCAGCCATTTGAGTCGGTCATGGGAAAATCTGGAGTGAAAACAAGGTCTTGTGAGCAGTCAGTGCTACCTGTGATGCAGATTTCTTGCTGGTTACAGATAGCTCCTTAGAGGAGGATTCAGAGAGAGATGACCAGTCATATCCCTCCCCAAGGTGCATGCTCTAACTTGGCTGGGTTATATTGCTCATATCATGCATATGGTGTCTTGCATTGCCATGCCATCTGCTTAGATTAGACATGCTTTGTGTGAATGCCTCCTGTTTGCTTTCTATATCAGATATGTGAATTATGCAATGCCATGTTTTTCAGCCAGTTATCATATATGTGAATTATTCACCGCCATGGAGCCAGGCATCATATATGTGAATTATCTCATGCCATATATTTTTTTCATTACGTATTCCATTTGTCGACAATCTGCGTATATTGAACTACTCTTCATGTGTATCAGCCATTTGAGCCGTTTATGGAAAAATCTAGAGTGAAAACAAGGTCTTCAGAGCAGGCAATGGTACCTGTTGAAGCATATATCTCGATGGTTACAGGGAGCTCCTCAGAGAAGGATTCAGAGACAGATGACCAGTCCTATATCCCACCTGAGGTGTATGCTCTAAGTTGCAATGTTTATATTTCTCATATGATGCATATGGTGTCTTGCATTGCTTAGTTTAGACATCATATGAACAATATTGAATTCTATCTACTTAGTTTAGAGATCATACATGCGAGTGCCAGCTGCTTAGTATATGAATCAACTATGTCAATTATATCATGCCATCTTGTATACTTAGACAACATGTATGTGAATTATTTCATCCCAACCTATTTTAGAAATACATCATATAGTTTTGTCATGTCATCCTGTTTAGGTACTCATCATATGTTGAATTATGCCATTATATCATGTTAAGTTATCCATCATATATCTGAAACTGTGTCATGCTATCCTGTTTAGTTAGGCATCATATTTGTGAAATTGTGTCATGATGTCCTATTTGGTTAGACAACATATATGTGAATTACCACATCTGTCTATCATACAATGTCCGTACGTTCAATTTCTTTTCTTGTTTATCAGCCATTTGAATTGGAGGGGGTGATGGCAGTATCTAAGGGAGCAAAAACCCGTTCCTCACAAAAGACAGTGCTACCCGTTGATGCAGATAGAACCATGGTTGTACTGGCCCACAAACTAGCCCCACCACACATAATCGAGACTCTTCCAGATTGCACACTTACACCATTGGGCAGAGAACCAGCTACAACCCATCTAACCGCAACCCCAGCGGATAGTAACCCACTTATAGTTGACAAAGCACCATGTCCACCACAGAGTAACCCCACACGAGTAGTTTGTAAAGCTACTGCAGTGCCCAAAGCACGAAGACCACCACAGCTAACCCAAACTCCACGTTTAAAGCAGAAGAGAAACTGTTCTCAGGTCAGATTCCGTAGCTATGGTCCATACTCCTTTGCTGTTGCATCACTGTATTTACTCATACCAACTACTTTTGAATTTGAAGGATCCAATTGAAACTCCAATGGCGCAACAGTTATGTTTTAAACCTATTTCTTTAACCGGATTGCTGTTCTAACTTCTTGCTCTATGTTGATTTCAGTTTAAGTTGTATAAACAGTTATGTTCTCATGTGATGCACATTACAAGTGCTGCCAATGCTATGTAGTTTCTCACACTTATATTCTGTCTATGCTGCTGTGTCTTAAAAATATATGAGTTGAACTGTGTCTCTATGTTGATTAGGGAACATAAACTAGAATGATATGGACAATACGGTGACCATAGTACATAGATATATGTTTGTTTCATGTTGTTATCCTGTCCACCTTACTACTGAACCGGTTTACCAAAATGAGTTTCGTATACTACAAGCTAAACCTGTGATGTGTCTGCTTGTTTCTCTTGTAGTATGCAAAAAGAATATTGGAGAAGAGCACCCCACTATGCAATGGTAGAGAAAGTAATGCAGATAAGGTTCAAGATAGTGAGACAACCTTGTTGGTCTCCAATAAAGGTGATAAAATGATCTTCTAGACCAAGCTGCCTGAATCATAGTCCTGCGTTGATGTAGTGTTCGAGTTACTGGCCAGTACCGCTGGCATAAGCTCTTCAAACTCGCTGCCTGAATCACTTAGGCTTCTTCAGTCTCAGCTACAAGCCGAAAGGCATCAGTCAGTTGTGCTACGGCAAAAAGCCGAAGGACTGAGGAAGTCCCTGCAGAATTCAGATGCGTACTTTCTTGTGCAACAGCAAGCGTTGGAGGATTTAAGCGCCAAACAAGAGAAAGTTAATAAGCTTGCTAAGCATCTTGCCAGCATTATGGGTACCCAGGATATTGTTTCTTGAACTCTTCTGAAGTGGTTTCAGTTCTGGACTTGTTTTGCTGCGGCGTTTATATGCTGCTTTGTTCCCTATATTTGCACTGGTGGCGAACTTTGATGCCCAGTGGATGTAATATGTGTAATAGCCGTGATAGCCTAGCATAAGTTGCTTGCTTATTTATTTCCTTGTTGTCTTGTTTATTTGTTTGCTTGTAGTCAGTGCACTTCTTTTTCCAGGTTTGCTAGTGGCTGCAATAACCTATTTTTTAAAACTAGGCCACAATAACCATGGGCTAATATTTACTGTAGTGACATTGGGCCTCCTACGGGCCATAGAAACAATGGGCCTTCTACGGGCCGTAGAAACAGTAGGCCTTCTTTGGGCCATAGAAAAACAATGGGCCTTCTACGAGCCGTATCATCAATGGGCCTTATACGAGCCGTATGATTGGCCAAACATGGGCCAATAACAGGCCGCATTATGGCCATAAATGGGCTAGAGTTGATATCGTCCGTTCATGGGCCGAACATAACGGGCCATCGTTAATAGGATGTATTTGATGATGCTATGAAAACGGCCCAACGTATTAATGGACCACAAACGGGCCGACTGTAACCACGGGATGAATTTGGCCCACAAGCAGAAAATGACAATAACGGGTCGTAAGTAAATGAATGCTGGAAATGAGCCCAAGAATAAATGGGCTCTAAGAAGGCCGAAAGATAACATGGGCTGGAAACGGCCCAATGGAATAACGGACCGTTAATGGGTATAAAGTGATACACTGTTCATTACGGGCCAGTTTCACCATGGGCCGTTAATGGGTGTAAAGTGATACACTGCTCATAACAAGCCAGTTTCACCACGGGCCGTTAATAGGCCAAGATTTACATAGGGCATCATATGGGCTGAAAGATGTCATGGGCCATACATGGGCCAGAAGTGAAAACGGGCTGGAATCATATTGGATGGCCCGGATGATGCTACTGGGCCTAATTCGGATAGGGCGTAACGGGCCTTGGGTTAGCGGGCTGTAAATGGGTTATATGCGAACAGGCCGTTAACAGGCTTTCCATGGGCCGGCCCGCCACCTTTTGACCAAGTCAAACAGGTCGGCCTTTTCACAGGAATGGGCCTCTGTTGGTACGTGCCACATGTCGATGTATCATAGGCGACTTCTGTCCAATGAGTGGATGACATCTGTCCCAACGATGAGCCGACACGTGTTTCCTCCAGCCAATTATGATTTTACACGTGGAAAATCCCCATTGGTCGTTGCTGCTAACGGGTTATCGGATCCAAAACCTGACCCGATAGCTTAATGGCGTTCCGCTACGGTGGATGCCACGTGTCGGTCACCCTTGACGAAAGCACTTCTGTGACGCGCGATTTATCGTCATGGAAGTGGACACTTCCGTGATGATAATTTTGGTAATGTCATGGAACACTTCTACGACAGCACAGGTATGACTATCTTGATTCTATCATAAATTTTTCATGGATGTACATGCATAACAAAAAACGTGACCTACTGTGACAAACACGTATCATCACGGAGGTGTATTTTTTTTAGTGTCAAGCTAGCCCAATCTAGGCAGAAGAGTTATGCAGATTCTAAAAACAAGGAGACAGTTTACAAAGTCGGAGATAGAGTATACCTTCGTGTGTCTCCACTTTGAGGAGTTAAGCGTTTCGGAGTTAAGGGAAAGTTAGCACCATGTTTTGTGGGAACATACAATGTTTTGGAACGTATGTGAGAAGTTACTTACAAGCTGGAATTGCCTGAAGGATCGTCAGGAATTCATGATGTGTTTCATGTTTCCTAGCTGAAGAAGTGCCATGCAGAGATGGCCGATATCCCTCTCTGAGATACAGTGCCACTGGAAGCGATTCAGCTGGATAGTGATTTGACCTACGAAGATAAACTAGTGAAGATTCTCGAGTTTGCCAGCCGAGTCACACGCAGCAAGGTTATCAAGTTTTGCAAAGTTCAGTGGAGCCACCATACCGAGGATGAAGCCACCTGGGAACGAGAGGAAGACCTACGAAAAGACCACCCGCACCTATTTTCTAGTTAACCGAATCTCGAGGGCGATATTCATCTTAAGAAGGTAGGTTTGTAACATCCCAAATTTTCAATTTGGAATGTTATACATAGGTCATCATATGCATATCATGTTTTAATCACATTTTGGTTTGATCCTAGAAATTCTAAGCAACTTAAGGACCCACGGAGAGAGTTGGGGATTTCATTCATTTTCATATTTCAATTTTTTCAAATTTGAAAGGGGGATCATTTTGATTTTATTATTTTTCTCTCCAAAATATTTTTCATATAAAAATAACAGAGAGGGGATAAAATGACTTCCCAAAATAAAAGAAATATTGGAGGAAAAATGTTAAAATCAAATAATAATTTTATTTGGCTTTTTATTTTCTATTTTATTTGAATTAGAAAAATATGCATGTTTCAAAATTGCATTTTTAGGCTAGAAAAATGTTCACTTTGTTCTAAATATTTTATTTAGACGGTGAAACTTGTTTTTGGCATTTATATAATTTTTTTATATTTAATCGCTCGTGCCGTCCCCGACCCTGAACCGGTCTCCCGCTCGTGCATGCCGCCTGTCGTCGCCGCCTCGCACTCCCGCCGCCGCCAACCCCTCCCCCAAGCCACCCCGCCCCTCCCCCTCCTTAAATAGCCGCCGCCGCCCCACATCACCACCCCGCCCCACC
>NC_041393.1:77695949-77733552 GCF_002162155.2 Triticum dicoccoides
TGCCGTGCTGCCGCAGCCGCTCCACCCTGCCGCCACAGCACCCGCCGCCACCCGCGCCGCCCGCCGTCGCCCCGGAGCAGCCGCCGCCCGTGCCCCGACTCGCCAGAAGCCGCCGGACTTCGCCGGATCTCGCCGCCGTTTTTTTTGTTTTTAGGTAAACAACCGTTTTTAAACCCTAGTTTTATTTTTTAGATAGATTGGTTCAGTTTTTCTTCAGTTTAGTTGTTTAGCGGACGTTCGTTCGTCCGTTCGTTTTAACGAACGCTGTTTGCCAGTTAGGTTCAGACAGCGAACGTTCATTCATTAGTCTGTTCATTTCGTTTTAGTTTTCCAGGGATTTATCTGTGATTATTTTCGATTGTGATTTCTGCCTTGATCTTCGATCTAGTATAACTTTTTAACCGTTTTTCCAAATTAGATGAAACCAGTGCCTAAATCTTCGTCTTGAAGCCCTCCTTCTGATTAACAAACTTGAACATGATTTTGGTACTATAAAATGTTACTTATAGTCCAGATTAGTAAACGAATCTTGTTTTGTTCGTATCTTAAGTTTCATTGCTCCGTTTGAGTTGATTCTTTTTGCAAGTCGAAGCTCTTAAGTTCAAGTTTCTATTTGGATCTTTTTATTTGAGTTTACCCGTGCGTCTATGCTTGAGAGCTTATGTATGCTTTTGTTTGTTTGCGATAGAATTCCTGGAGTGTGAAGCATGCTACTACGAGTCTCTAGGTTTTGCATATCATCAACAAGACAAGTAACACTTTGATCATATCCCTTTATTACCCAGTTTTTATGCATTAGTTACAATCCTCAAACATTGCATGGTTAGGATCTGAATAACATGTGGGTTTGGGAAGTAGTTGATGAGGTAGAACAGATTGCCCTTTTATTATCAAACCTTATGGAGTTACTTCTACGTTATGCTCAGGTTTTGCTATGCTATGCTCGTAGATGTGGATTGGGTGAGTGTATCCATGACTGATGTGAGAATTGTTAATTAATGGTTAACTTAAGGTGGCTACTTAAATACACATTTGGGTGGATTGGTTGTGGGCACCTAGAGAATCCACTGTTGTCCTAGGATATCCCGTAGTACACATGTGATCATCCTATGGTTCGCCACCTAGGCTCAAAGGGATCATAAGATTATTCATGCTAGAAACTTCCGTGTGCAGCCACAAGCTATTGTGGGCTCTAGCATAGTTGAGTAGGTTGCACGCCCTCTTTCAGTGGTGGGCTAGCAGATGTAGGGGAAAGTAGGTGTAACTGTCCATCCAGAGTAAAGAGTTAATGTTTCTGAAAGACTGTGTCTCGATCATCCGTTTCTCAAACACCTTGTAGTGCGAGAAATCTAACGAAGGAGATCGAGTCTTGTGGGGAAAAGTGCGCAAACCTCTGCAGAGTGTATAAACTAATCATGGTTAGTCGTGTCCCCGGTTATGGACATCTTGAGTATCTGGTTCTTGGATTATCATGTTGATCTCATCACTCTAAATTAATTTGTTGGGTTAATTAATATTGCTTCATTGGGATTGAGTTGGAGGAACCTTCTCAATGTTTAGCAACCACCATGATAGTTAAATTTTATTCCTTTGTTGTAGGGAAAAATTGGCTTTATGCAAAAACTTTAACCATAGAGCTTTCCACCAGCCATATATGCATGTACGTAGTGATAGCATTTATTCTATTCATTGCTCTTTTGTGTTACATTGCCAGCATATTCCATGTGCTGACCCGTTTCGGGCTGCAACATATCATGTTGCAGACTTTTCAGACGACGAGTAAGGTTCGCTAGGTCGATGTCGTTCACTCAGCTAAGCCGTTGGAGTTGATGGACTCACTTTTTCTTCCAAGCCTTGCATTGTTATCTTATTAGATGGCCTTATGCCATATTAATGTAATAAGTTATCTTTTGAGACATTTCAATGTAATAAGTGTGTGATTGAATCTGTTATAAATCCTCGAGTACTGCACAAGTCAGCATTACCGATCCAGGGATGACACTGATGCACAGAGACTTAACCATTTGAGGTCTGGTTGCTACAAATATCATGCATAATTTCTTTGTATAAGGAATGAGGAGTTGCACTCACAGTAGCACCCATATCACATAAGCCATGATAATAATGATCTCCTATTTTAATGGAAACAATAGGCATGCCAACAACATGTCTATGTTTATCTTTAGTATCAGGTTTAGCAAGTCTAGTAGCTTCATCACAGAAATAAATAACATGCCCATCAATATTATCGACCAAGAGATCTTTAACCATAGCAATACTAGGTTCAACTTTAATTTGTTCAGGGGGTGTAGGTGTTCTAGTATAACTCTTATGAACCACCGTTGAAGCTTTGGCATGATCCTTTATTCTAACAGGGAAATGTGGTTTATCAATATAAGCAGTAGGAACAATAGGATCAACATTATAAGTAATAGTTTCTTCTTCAACTTTAATACATTCTACCACTTTCACTTCAATGGGAGGATGATATTTAAACCACTTCTCATTAGGGAGATCCACATGAGTAGCAAATGATTCATAGAAAGAAACTCCTATCTCAGAGTCAAGTCCATATTTAGTGCTAAATTTATGAAAAGCATTGGTATCCATAAAAGATTTAACACAATCAAACTTATGGTTTATACCTGACTCCTTACCTTCCTCGAGTTCCCAATCTTCAGAGTTGCGTTTAATTCTTTCCAACAAATCACATTTGAATTTAATAGTCTTCATCATAAGAGAACCAGTACAAGAAGTATCGACCATGGAGCGATCATTATGAGAAAGCTGAGCATAAAAGTTTTGAATAATAATTTCTCTTGAGAGCTCATGATTGGGGCATGAATATAACATGGACTTAAGCCTCCCCCGAACTTGATCGATACTTTCTCCTTAACGAGGCCAAAAATTATATATATTGTTATGATCACGATGAACCAGATGCATAGGATAAAACTTTTGATGAAATTCCAATTTCAATCGGTTGTAGTTCCATGATCTAATATCATCACATAGTCTATACCATGTAAATGCCTTTCCATTAAAAGATATAGGGAAGACCTTCTTATTGACAATATCCTCAGGTATACCTGCAAGTTTAAATAATCCACAAACTTCATCCACATAGATTAGGTGCATATCGGGATGTAATGTTCCATCTCCTGTATAGGGATTAGCTAGCAGTTTCTCTATCATACTCGAAGGAATTTCAAAGTAAATATTTTCAGTAGGTTCAGTAGGTTGACGAGAAACTCTTTTCTCTTTTGGTCGAGCTGAAGATACCCCGAACAAGCCCCTCAAAGGATTATTTTCCATAGTAACAAGTGACAGTAAATTTCAGCACACTATATAAATGTTTCCTTACCAAATTCCACTTACCGAAGGCGTTTCACTCCCCGGCAACGGCGCCAGAAAAGAGTCTTGATGACCCACAAGTATAGGGGATCTATCGTAGTCCTTTCGATAAGTAAGAGTGTCGAACCCAACGAGGAGCAGAAGGAAATGACAAATGGTTTTCAGTAAGGTATTCTCTGCAAGCACTGAAATTATCGGTAACAGATAGTTTTGTGACAAGGTAATTCATAACGGGTAACAAGTAACAAAAGTAAACAAGGTGCAGCAAGGTGGCCCAATCCTTTGTTTAGAAAAGGGCAAGCCTGTACAAACTCTTATATAAAGCAAAGTTCTCTCGAGGACACATGGGAATTATTGTCAAGCTAGTTTTCAACATGCTCATATGATTCAAGTTCATTACTTTGATAATTTGATATGTGGGTGGACCGGTGCTTGGGTGCTATCCTTACTTGGAAAAGCCTCCCACTTATAATTAACCCCTCTCGCAAGCATCCGCAACTACGAAAGAAGAATTAAGGTAAACCTAACCATAGCATGGAACCTATGGATCCAAATCAGCCCCTTACAAAGCAACACATAAACAAGGATTTAAGCTTTTGTCAGTCTAGCAACCCATCATCTACTTATTACTTCCCAATGCCTTCCCCTAGGCCCAAATCATGGTGAAGTGTCATGTATTCGATGTTCACATAACACCACTAGAGGAGAGACAACATACATCTCATCAAAATATCGAACAAATACCAAATTCACATGATTACTTATAACAAGACTTCTCCCATGTCCTCAGAAACAAACGTAACTACTCACAAAGCATATTCATGTTCATAATAAGAGGGGTATTAATTAGCATTAAGGATCTGAACATATGACCTTCCACCGAATAAACCAACTAGCATCAACTACAAGAAGTAATCAACACTACTACCAACCCACAGGTACCAATCTGAGGTTTTGAGACAAAGATCGGATACAAGAGATGGACTAGGGTTTGAGAGTAGATGGTGCTGGTGAAGATGTTGATGGAGATTGACCCCCTCTCGATGAGAGCATCGATGGTGATGGCCATGGCGATGATTTCCCCCTCCTAGAGGGATGTTTCCCCGGCAGAACAGCTTCGCCGGAGCCCTAGATTAGTCCTGCCCATGTTCCGCCTCGAGACGGCGGCGCTTCGTCCCAAAATCTTATCTATGATTTTTTCCTGGGCAAAAGACACCTTATAGCAGAAGATGGACGTCGGGGGCCTACCAGGGGGCCCACAAGGTAGGGGGTGCGCCCAGGGGGGTAGGGCGCGCCCTCCACCATCGTGGCTGACTGGTGGCCCCCCTCTGGAGCTTTCTTCACCCAATATTTTTTATATATTCCAAAACTGGTCCCCGTGAATTTTCAAGACTTTTGGAGTTGTGAAGAATAGGTCTCTAATATTTGCTCCTTTTTCCAGTCCAGAATTCCATCTACCGACAGTCTGCCTCTTCATGTAAACCTTACAAAATAAGAGAGAAAAGGCATAAGTATTGTGATATAACGTGTAATAATATCCCATAATGCAATAAATATCGATATAAAAACATGATGCAAAATGGACATATCACCCTCCCCCTCGCTCAACATTCTATCCATCATGCACATTCAATTTTTTTCTTTAGGTCGTTCTCCCACGGTCTCCACAACTCCTTTCCTACACACACCGATCGATAAAACATCTCTAGCGATGTATGCCTACAACATGCACACACACTTTCCATCTCCTCCTTTCTCTGTCTATGCCTCGTCTCTCTCATACGGTCCCACACATGTGTAAACTCTTGCCCCTCCTTTCATCGATCTCACAATCGCACAATCCTCCCCTTATCTAGCTAGTAGGCATCTCGCACCACCTCCTAGCTATCTCCATCTCTCTCTCTCTCTATCCGTCTCTCTGGGCCTTATTTCCCTCTAACAAATGGATGTACACCAACTGATCTCCCACTATACATATAGCTAGCTAGGTCATTTATAACTCGTTTTCCGCACGCGCCGATTGATCTACCTCATTAGTTATGTCTCTCCCTTCCTCCGACACACAACAATTGATTTACCGATATAGTTAGGTCTGCTTACCAAACACATAGCCCCCTTAGTCATCCATGCATGCCTCTCGAGACATCCATCATGCACACGCAGACACAGAAACACATCCCAACTCTTCTTGATATTGCAGTTGTACCCTTAGTTTGTCTAGTAGGTATCTCCCACCATCTCCGAGAAGCAACTCCAGCACCCATCCGGCACTCTACCTCTCTCTCTCTCTCTCTCTCTCTCCCCCCTCTCTCTCTCTATCCCAACCTATTTCCCGTCCTTCACTTATGCAAGGATGTCGACCGTCTCTCCTTCTCAACACATATACGAGTCTATCTACCTCTCTAGTTAGGTATTTGCCTCCCCCTCCCCCCACACACACCGATACATCGAGTGCTCTAGTCATGTCTCCCTGTCACACACATACTTTCCCTCTCCCCTTTGACGTTCTGGTAGGCTAGTTGCCCTATATCTTTGACATGTACACACACAATTTTGATGGCTCTCTTCATCAATCTCACACCCACACACTTGATCCTCTCTTTGACTCTATCACTATGTATGACCCCTCCCTCTCTTCTCGTGGATCGCTCCCTCTATATATGATATAGATAGGCCTCTATTTCGCACACATTGCATGTGTCACATTTTTGTTTGAGACTGTTGGGGAACGCGGTAATTTCAAAAAAAATCCTACGATCACGCAAGATCTATCTAGGTGATGCATAGCAACGAAAGGGGAGAGTGTGTCCACGTACCCTCATAGACAGAAAGCGGAAGCGTTTCACTAACGTGGTTGACGTAGTCGAACTTCTTCAAGATCCAACCAATCAAGTACCGAACGTACGACACCTTCGCGTTCAGCACACGTTCAGCTCGATGACGTCTCTCGTGCTCTTGATCCAGTTGAGGACGAGGGTGAGTTCCGTCAGCACGATGGCGTGGTGATGGTGATGATGATGTTACCAGTGCAGGGCTTCGCCTAAGCTCTACGATGGTATGATCGAGGTGTGTAACTGTGGAGGGTGCACCGCACATGGTAAAGAGAAACTTGTGTGTTCTAGGGTGCCCCTGCCCCCGTATATAAAGAAGGGAGGGGCAGGCCGGCCGGCCCTAGGGTGCGCCCAAAGAGGAGGAGTCCTACTAGGACTCCTAGTCCTAGTAGGATTCCCCTCCAAGGAAGAGAGGGGGAAGGAAAGGAGAGGGAGAGGGAGTAGGAAACGGGGCGTCGCCCCCCTTCCCTTGTCCAATTCAGACTCCAAGGGAGGGGGCACGGCCTGCCCTGGCTGCCATCCTCTCTCTCTCCACTAAGGCCCATGGTGGCCCATTAGTCCCCCTGGGGGGTTCCGGTAACCCCTCCGGCACTCCGGTTTTACCCTAAACTTCCTGGAACACTTCTAGTGTCCGAATAACATGGTCCAATATATCAGTCTTTATGTCTCGACCATTTCGAGACTCCTCGTCACGTCCATGATCTCATCTAGGACTCCGGACAAACTTCGATCATCAAAAACACATACTCATAATACATATCATCATCGAACGTTAAGTGTGCGGACCCTACGGGTTTGAGAACTATGTAGACATGACCGAGACACATCTCCGGTCAATAACCAATAGCAGAACCTGGATGCTCATATTGGCTCCTACATATTCTATGAAGATCTTTATCGGTCAAACTGCATAACAACATACATTGTTCCCTTTGTCATCGGTATGTTACTTCCCGAGATTCAATCATCGGCATCATCATACCTAGTTCAATCTCGTTACCGGCAAGTCTCTTTACTCGTTCCGTAATACTTCATCCCACAACTAACTCGTTAGTCATAATGCTTGCAAGGTTTATAGTGATGAGCATTACCGAGAGGGCCCAGAGATACTTCTCCGAAACCCGGAGTGACATATCCTAATATCGATCTATGCCAACCCAAAAACACCTTCAGAGACACCTGTAGAGCATCTTTATAATCACCCATTTATGTTGTGACATTTTATAGCACACACGGTGTTCTTCCGGTATTCGGTAGTTGCATAATCTCATAGTCTCAGGAACATGTATAAGTCTTGCAGAAAGGAGTAGCAATGAAACTGTAAGGATCATAATGCTAAGCTAACAGATGGGTCATGTCCATCAAATCATTCTCCTAATGATGTGATCTCGTTCATCAAATGACAACACATGTCTATGTTTAGGAAACATAACCATCTTTGATTAATGAGCTAGTCAAGTAGAGGCATACTAGGGACACTTTGTTTGTCAATTTATTCACACATGTACTAAGTTTCCGGTTAATACAATTCTAGCATGAATAATAAACATTTATCATGAAATAAGAAAATAAATAATAATTATTGCCTCTAGGTCATATTTCCTTCAGTCTCCCACTTGCACTAGAGTCAATAATCTAGATTACAATGTAATGATTCTAACACCCATGGAGTCTTGGTGTTGATCATGTTTTGCTCGTGGAAGAGGCTTACTCAACGGGTCTGCAACATTCAGATCCGTATGTACCTTGCAAATCTCTATGTCTCCTTCCGACACTTGATGACGGATGGAATTGAAGCGTATCTTGATGTGCTTGGTTCTCTTGTGAAATTTGGATTCCTTTGCCAAGGCAATTACACCAGTATTGTCACAAAAGATTTTCATTGGACCCGACGCACTAGGTATGACACCTAGATTGGATATGAACTCCTTCATCCAAACTTCTTCATTTGTTGGTTCTGAAGAAGCAATTTACTCCGCTTCACACGTAGATCCCGCCACAACGCTCTACTTGGAACTGCACCAACTGACAACTCCTCCATTCAATAAAAATATGTATCTAGTTTGCGACTTAGAGTCATCTGGATCAGTGTCAAAGCTTGCATCGATGTAACCGTTTACGATGAGCTCCTTTTCACCTCCATAAATGAGAAATACATCCTTAGTCCATTTTAGGTATTTTAGGATGTTCTTGGCCGCTGTCCAGTGCTCCACTCCGGGATTACTTTGGTACCTCCCTGATATGCTTATAACAAGGCACACATCAGGTCTGGTACACAGCATTGCATACATGATAGAACCTATGGCTGAAGCATAGGGAATGACTTTCATTTTCTCTCTATCTTCTGTAGTGGTCGGGCATTGAGTCTGACTCAACTTCACACCTTGTAACACAGACAAGAACCCTTTCTTTGACTAAGCCTTTTTGAACTTCTTCAAAACTTTATCAAGGTATGTGCTTTGTGAAAGTCCAATTAAGCGTCTTGATCTATCTCTATAGATCTTGATGCCCAATATGTAAGCAGCTTCACCGAGGTCTTTCATCGAAAAACTCTTATTCAAGTATCCTTTTATGCTATCCAAAAATTCTAAATCATTTCCAATCAATAATATGTCATCCACATATAATATTAGAAATGCTACAGAGTTCCCACTCACTTTCTTGTAAATACATGCTTCTCCAAAAGTCTGTATAAAACCATATGATTTGATCACTCTATCAAAGCGTTTATTCCAACTTCGAGAGGCTTGCACCAGTCCATAAATGGATCGTTGGAGCTTGCACACTTTGTTAGCACCCTTTGGATCGAAAAAACCTTCTGGTTGCGTCATATACAACTCTTCTTCCAGAAATCCATTTAGGAATGCAGTTTTGACATCCATCTGGCAAATTTCATAATCATAAAATGCAGCAATTGCTAACATGATTCAGACAGATTTAAGCATTGCTACGGGTGAGAAAGCCTCATCGTAGTCAACTCCTTGAACTTGTAGAAAACCTTTCACAACAAGTCGAGCTTTGTAGACAGTAACATTATCGTTAGTGTCGGTCTTCTTCTTGAAGATCCATTTATTTTCTATGGCTTGCCAATCATCAGACAAGTCCACCAAAGTCCACACTTTATTCTCATACATGGATCCCATCTCAGATTTCATGGCCTCAAGCCATTTCACGGAATCTAGGCTCATCATCGCTTCCTCATAGTTCGTAGGTTCACCATGGTCTAGTAACATGACTTCCAGAACAGGATTACCGTACCACTGTGGTGCGGGTCTCACTCTGGAAGACCTACGAGGTTCGGTAGTAACTTGATCTCAAGTTTCATGATCATCATTATTAGCTTCCTCACTAATTGGTGCAGGAATCACTGGAACTGATTTCTGTGATGAACTACTTTCCAATAAGGGAGAAGGTACAATTACCTCATCAAGTTCTACTTTCCTCCCACTCACTTCTTTCGAGAGAAACTCTGTAACATCCCAAATTTCCAATTTGGTATGTTATACATAGATCATCATTGCATATCATATTTTATTGCATTTTGGTTGATCCTAGAAATTCTAAGCAAATCAAGGACCCACGAAGACAGTTGGGGATTTCAATTATTTTCATATTTGAGTTTTCCCAAATATTGAAAAACGGGTCATTTTGGTTTTAATCATTTTCTCTCCAAATATTTCCAATGTCAAAATAAAAGAGAGGGGATAAAATGACTTCTCCAAAATAAAAGAAATATTGGAGGAAAAATGTTAAAATCAAATAATTATTTTATTTGGACTTTTATCGCTATTTTATTTGAATTAGAAAAATTGCATGTTTCCTCCAAATGTTCACCTAGTTCTGGTCTAAATATTTTATTTGGACTTTTATCGCTATTTCTGGTCTAAATAAAATAAAAAAAAAACATATGGGTGGATTGGTTGCGGGCACCTGGAGAATCCAGTTTTGTCCTAGGATATCCCGGAGTACCCGTGTGATCATCCTACAGTTCGCCACCCAGGCTCAAAGGGATCATAATATATTTCATGCTAGAAACTTCTGTGTGCAGCCACACGCTATTATGGGCTCTAGCATAGTTGAGTAGGTTGCATGACCTCTTTCAGTGGTGGGCTAGCAGATGTAGGGGAAAGTAGGTGTAACTGTCCACCCAGAGTAAAGAGTTAATGTTTCTGAAAGACTGTGTCTCGGTCATCCGTTTCTCAAACACCCTGTAGTGCGAGAAATCTAACGGAGGAAATCAAGTCTTGTGGGGAAAAGTGCGCAAACCTCTGCAGAGTGTACAAACTAATCATGGTTACCGTGTCCCTGGTTATGGACATCTTGAGTATCTGGTTCTTGGATTATCATGTTGATCTCATCACTCTAAATTAATTTTGTTGGGTTAATTGATGATGTTTAATTGGGATTGAGTTGGAGGAACCTTGTCAATGTTTAACAACCACCATGATAGTTAAATAAAAATTTATTCCTTTGATGTAGGGGAAAATTGGCTTTATGCAAAACTTTAACCATAGAGCTTTCCACCAGCCATATATGCATGTAGTGATAGCATTTATTCTGTTCATTACTCTTTGGTGTTACATTGCCAGCATATTCCATGTGCTGACCCGTTTCGGGCTGCAACATATCATGTTGCAGACTTTTCCGACGATGAGTAAGGTGCCATAGGTCGTTTTCGTTCACTCAGCTATGCCGTTGGAGTTGATGGACTCACTTTTTCTTCCAAGCCTTTTGCTGTTATCTTAATTAGATGGCCTTAAGCCATATTATTGTAATAAGTTCTCTTTTGAGACATTCGATGTAATAAGTGTGTGATTGAAACTCAATTATAAATCCTCAAGTATTGTGCGTGGCAGACTTACCCATCCAGGGATGACACTGATGTACATAGACTAGACTGTTTGATGTCTGGTCACTACAAGATGGTATCAAAGCACATGCTAACTGTAGGACACGACCAGTAAGCTAAAAACATAGGCCACTCTTCTCTACTCATTTCTGACTCCTCTTCCTTTTCCACGCTATAGGATGACAGACTCAAGGAACAAGTTTACACAACCGGATGAAGATACACCTTTTGGGTGACACCTGAAGGAAGTTACTAGGTACCTGAACATCGGAATACCAAGCTTCACCGGGACCTACATCGCCACTTTACCAAAAGAGGAGCGTTGGATGATTCGAATTCAAGTTCCAGGAAGGACATTCATGCCAGTTACTAAGCCCATAGAGTTTTCCTTTGATGCGCCAACCTGGAGTCTAGGAAAGAGCATGGCAGCCCACATCGCCATGGGACGCATAGGAGAAGTTTATCACAAGGATCTTAAGGATACTATCTACCAGATATGTGGACACCGAGATGAGCAAAGGGAGATGATCAGCACCAGGAGGGACATGTCCATTGCAGCTTTCATCCAGGAGTTAAACCAGCACATTCGCCGCCAGGAGAACCAGATGTGTGCAAGCATGATATATCTGAAGAAGGCAATGACCAGGATTATGGAGCTAGAAGAGGAACTCAAGTTTCACGCGATGGATACATGGAGGAAATGACGATATTAGTGGAGAAGAATGACAACCTGACGAGGAAGCCAGGAGTATTCATGGGAGACCCCGCGCCAGGAGGAGATGAAGACGATTCCAAGGATATTCGTTCGAAGGACTACATCATCATCGACGACACCAATTCTGACCCCGACGATAGCGATGATTACTACATTGATGAAGCTAGAGCGGATATCATGGAGTCTTCTACCGATTAAAACCTATAGTCGACCACCATATCAGTAGTAGTATTCTCCCCTGTATATAGAATAGTCCGAGAACTTTTGTAACGATAGTTAGACCGATTGTATGCCCTTGTTTGAATTGATTGAAGTGATATGTTTGTGTTTGTCTCATGTGCATATGGGTAGTGTTTCCCCTTTAGAGCTCATTCTATTCTGTTTTCTCACCTTTTCTAAACCCATCAGATGCCTCCAAGACGTGACAATGGATTTGCTTTCCCACCAGAGCTCACTCAGTTGATCTAGCAGCAGAATACCTTGATGTAGTTGTTAGTTCAGAATCAGAACCAAGGCAACAACAACAACAACAACAACAACCCACCACCACCACCACTTGTTGATCACTTAGCCCGTTTCCTAAGGCTGAATCCGTCGGTGTTCTCCAGTAGCACCAAGACGATTATTGCAGATGATTGGCTCCGCAAGATTGGAAGGGAGCTGACAACTGCAGGATGCACAGATGCGGAGAGAGTGCATTTTGCCGCACATCAGCTTGATGGACCCGCAACATCATGGTGGGAGAATTTCACAGCCACTTACCCCATTGACAATGTTACGTGGTTTTAGTTTCAGCAGGCTTTCCGCACTGCCCATGTTTCAGCAGGAGCTATGAACATGAAGAAACGTGAGTTTCGCAATTTGCGCCAAGGAGGACGCACAATGGGCCAGTATGTGGATGAGTTTAGTAAGTTAGCATGTTATGCCCCTGATGATGTAGCTATAGATGCTGCTAAGCAGGAGAAGTTTTTGGAAGGACTGAATGATGAGCTGAGCATGAAGTTGATGGTGGCAACCTTCAACAACTACCAGGACTTGGTAGATAGAGCTCTTATGATTGAAAGGAAGCAGCAGTAGATTGATAGCTGCAAGAGGAAGTATGGACAAGGGAAGTACAATTCAGGAGCTCAGCAGAGACCCTATTTTACCCCAAACTCGAGAGGACACATTCACCATAACCATGGAGGCCATAATTCCAATGGAGGGAGTTTGCATAACCATAGTGGCCCCAAGAATGGGAATGGGAATGGAGGAAGAAGTGGCCAGAACCGTTCCAACCCAGCAACGCCCGCCAAGAAGGATCTAAGTCACATTACTTGTTTCAAATGTGGGAAGAATGGACACTACGCCACTGAGTGTTCGGAAGCAAAGAATGGAAATGGCAATGGAAGCTCTGGGAAGAAGCCCAACCCTTTCAACAGGGGACAAGTGAACCACGTTAGCGTGGAGGAGGTTGAAGAGCAGCCAGCCGCAGTTATAGGTACGTTTTTGGTTAAGTCATTTACTACAATCGTTCTTTTTGATACTGGTGCATCGCATTCATACATATCAAGGGTATTTGTGGATAAGTGTAAGTTTCCCACCAACGGTCTTAGGACACCTATGTTAGTAAGCTCGCCAGGAGCGGAGCATATGGCAAGCCAAGGATGTTTTCAGATGCCATTGACCATAGGTAGGCATGTTTTCCCCTCGGATCTAATAATTCTAGAGTCACAAGGGTTGGATGTGATTTTGGGTATGGATTGGCTATCTATGTATGGAGGAAACTTCGATTGCGCCAGGAAGTCGATTATGCTGACCAGCCCAAAGGAAGAAGGATCAAGTATGTATCCCGGCATGTTCTGAAGAGGACTCAAGTGAATTCCTTATCAGGAGTTGTACAGGAGGAAGTACTAGTGGTGAAGGATTTCCCTAACGTATTTCAAGAGGAGTTGCTAGGCATGCCACCAGATAGAGACATTGAGTTTTTGATTAAGCTTTTGCCAGGCACCGGGCCAATATCAAAGAGACCGTATCGGATGCCCGCACAGGTTTGGAGGAAATTAAGAAGCAGATTAAGGAGTTACTGGATAAGGGTTACATTCGACCAAGTTCATCACCTTGGGGAGCCCTAGTACTTCTAGTGGAGAAGAATGATGGATCATTGAGGATGGTTGTTGATTATCGTCCGTTGAGTGAGGTGACGATCAAGAATAAGTACCCATTGTCGATGATCAATGATTTGTTTGACCAGTTGCAAGGAGCTAACGTATTTTCCAAGATTGATCTGCGATCAGGATATCATCAGCTGAAGATTCGAGAGCAGGATATACCTAAGATAGCTTTTACCACAAGGTACATGCACTACAAAAAGAAGACACATCCGTGACATTTTGGGATGAATGAAAAAAAATTCTGTCATACTTATGACACTTCTATGATCATAATTGTGACAAAACCCGGTATCATCATAGATGTGGTGGGCTCCTACTTCTATGACAAAAAACCATGACAGAAAATGGGATTTTCATCCTGGGCGAGTCGGAGACGCAGCTAGATGACATTCTTTGGGCCGTCCATGATGGAAAAAACCATGGTAGAAGCGAGGGCGAGGAAAATTTCGGGGAATTCCCGGTTATGGTGGGTGGTCGGGGGCCGAGCGATGCGCATTTCTCTCATACACGTACGCGTGTGTGTGCGGGGCATTGGGCTCTAACTGAACCCGAGCGAGGCGTCGCCTAACTGAACCCGAGCGATTGCACTACACGGTACACGTTACTGAACCCGAGCGATCGAGCGATTCCTAACTGAAGCCGATCGATGCTTGTTGGGGATATAACTATTTGTGTAAGCGGCCCAGGAGGGGCCGGGTTACGCAAATAGGACTCACCAGAGAGAAGCCCAAGACCAAAGTATGAAGATGGCGGTTCATAGAGAGCTTAAGGCCCACAGGCTACTTAAGGCCCGTTGTAGTAAACCGCTGTAATAATATTACTTGTATCATAAGTTAGACTTAACTAGTCATCGAGCCGTACATTGTTTATAAGCCGTCCGAGACTCTGTAAGCCGCAGGGCGTCGACCCGTGTATATAAGGGCACGACCCGCTGGCGGCTTAGGGCAAGAAACAACTAATCGATAGCCAGGCATAGCGTATCTCTCTCCCTGGTCATCAAAACATCAATACCAACCCAACTAGACGTAGGCCTTACCTTCACCGTAAGGGGCCGAACTAGTATAAAACCTCTCGTGTCCTTTGTCCTGATTAACCCCTTCAAGCTTCCTAGTTGCGATGGCTCCACAACTAAGTCCTTTCACGAGGACATCTGACATGACAATTCCACGACAGTTGGCGCCCACCGTGGGGCCAATGCATGGTGGATTTGAGTTCTTGAAGGGCAACTTCGAAGGGCTCAAGGGATACGTAGTGGGCCGGATGACCAAGAGTCGTCGCGGCAAGATCTACACCGACGACGAAGGCTGGGGCCCCGACGCCGGCTCAATTGAGTACGGGTACCGGGTCCCCTTTGGAGGGATCCACGTTTTCATCGGCCGGATTGGTGAGCCGGGGCCTGAGCTAGACAACTGCACCGACCTCGTCGAGACGGCTCAGCATGTGAAACCCGCCCGAGTTCAAACCGGCATGAAGCGTGTCTTTGTGGGCTGCGTCCACGGAGAAGAACTTTCTGAAGGTCCTGAAGATGGTGGTGAGACGGCCGTCCACTCTGACGGTGATTCGTCCGCCGGTTCAACAGATTCTTTGTATCAAGTTCAAGACGGTGCGCTCGGGGGCTGTTCCGATGGCCTTAGTATTCCGGACCTCTGTGAGTCGCCAAATTGGGCAGGAGTCTTTATGGCTGGGACTCAACCCGGACAAAACTCTACAGCCGCGGCTGCAATTACTTTCGGGTTAGGAGCACCCGGGGCAGGAGGCCCTGTGCGCCCGCCGGCTCAAGTACTGATAGACCTCATGGACAAGCTTACGACCCTGTTAACCGCCACGGTTATCCCTGCAAACAAAGATGAGCATGCCGCGGAGGTAGTACAGGTACGTGAGGAGATAGCTCACGCCAAGGAGGCCTTAGCAGTTGAGGATGCTAGGCTACCTACGGAGCGGGCGGCTCTTGACGCCCGGGCACAGTGGTTGCAGTCAGAGGCTTACCAGCTCACGATGAGTTTAAACGCGTCCAATGAGGTAATGAGGAGGAGACACCAGAAGACCCAATCCCAGTTGCCTCCGAATTATGACCCTAGGGTTCTTTTTGCTACACCCGGAGCCGGCCCAAGTAACCCGCCCGATGCTAATCAGTTTGTGACATCCGGAGCGGGAGGACCGGCTCAACGTCGGGAGATGCCACCTCCTCATATGAGCATGGCGCCACCGCGTTATGTGCTAGTACCGGAGGGTCACTTTTCCAACCCCATGGAGAATTTAATCGCGGTGTCAGCGTGCCTGGCGGCTCTTCCAGTGGACGGTGATGATCCAACAGTAGTGGAGACCCGGAGGATCAGGGAACTTGTCCAGACGGCCCTGGCTCAGCAGGAGACCTATTCTTACAGCCGGGACATGATTCATTCAACCCCTCCGCCTTGGTTAGCACCGCCTCATCAGAACCGGAGCCCAAGTTACAGCAGGCACATGGAGTCCGAAGCTTTATCAAGCAACGCCCAACTCCGTAACCAGCATGGTGGCTATAACCCGGTGCAAGACCGAGTACGTCAGGAGAACGAGCGGGTGGCTCAACAGGTGGCTCAGCTGGCGGCTCATTAGGATATCCCAGAGTATCCAACGACTTCTATTGAGTTGGGAGTAGCCACCAGAACCGGTGGAGTTCCTTGTTTGATACCGGCTTTGCGCAACGTGCGCCTGCCTAAGGACTTCAAGGTACCTCAAAAGGTGCCGAATTACACGGCTGACTTACAGCTTGGAGCGTGGATTGAGAGTTATGAGATGGCCATGGAACTGTTGGAGGTCAGTGACGCGGCTATGGCTAAATACTTCACCATGATGTTAGATGGAACGGCCCAGTCTTGGCTAAAAGGTCTACCACCTAATTCCATTGGTTCATGGGAGGAGTTAAAGGCCCGTTTCATCCAGAACTTCAAGGACACCTGTAAGCAATCTATGTCAATCGTGGACTTGACGAGTTGTAAGCAGGGGAAGTGTCGGTGTCAAAACCGGCGGATCTCGGGTAGGGGGTCCCGATCTGTGCGTCTAGGCGGATGGTAACAGGAGACGAGGGACACGATGTTTTTGCCCAGGTTCGGGCCCTCTTGATGGAGGTAAAACCCTACGTCCTGCTTGATTAATATTGATGATGTGGGTTACAAGAGTAGATCTACCACGAGATCAAGGAGGCTAAACCCTAGAAGCTAGCCTATGGTATGATTGTTGTTCGTCCTATGGACTAAAGCCATCCGGTTTATATAGACACCGGAGAGGGCTAGGGTTACACAGAGTCGGTTACAATGGTAGGAGATCTACATATCCGTATCGCCAATCTTGACTTCCACGCCAAGGAAAGTCCCATCCGGACACGGGACGAAGTCTTCAATCTTGTATCTTCATAGTCTTGGAGTCCGGCCGATGATGATAGTTCGGCTATCCAGACACCCCCTAGTCCGGGACTCCCTCAGTAGCCCCTGAACCAGGCTTCAATAACGAAGAATCCGGCGCGTATGTTGTCTTCGGCGTTTGCAAGGCAGGTTCTTCTTCATGCTCCATGTGTTTGCCGGATAGTGTCCGGTTGCTTCATAAATGCTGCACTCCTTGGCTTCCACGTCCAATAATGGTCTTCTTCCATGCGTCGTACGAATGTGAAAAGCCAGGGTATTTTTATGTTTTACCCCCTAGCTGCGCAAATAATCTGCCTATAAGAGAGGCGAGGATCCAGATCCAAATCACATCATCCTCCTTCCGCAAGTACTCACCGAGGCGCATCTGACACCAAACCCATTCCAACATGGACAGTCGACGCGGCTCCTCTTCTCGCGCTCCCAGCCCTAAGCCAGGAGATTGGAGGAGATTCTCAGTCCCGCACAGCGAGTTAGTGACGCTCCAAGCGGAGGGATATCTTCCCCCGGCCTTCATGGTTCCGGTTCGAGCCGGACTGGCCACCTACAAGGGTGGGAAGCAGGCGGAGAGCGCCCCCAATCCCTCCAAATGAGAGCGGGTGTGCTTCGTCCCCTACTTAATAAGGGGACTCGGATTTCCTATACATCCGTTTCTCCGGGGGCTCCTGGAGTTCTACGAACTCCAGCTTCATCATCTTACACCTGCCTCCATTTTGCACATCGCGGGCTTCATAGCTCTGTGTGAGCTGTTCTTGGGCATTGTGCCCCATTTTGCATTGTGGAAGAGGCTATTTTGCCTCGTACCCCGCTCTCACGAGGGGTCGATATATCAAGTGGGCGGAGCCGAAATATGGCACATCGCCAGGACCGGATACCTGTCCGGGACCCCAAAGAAGGCGTCCGAAGACTGGCCTTCGGAGTGGTTTTATATGGAGGACGCTCCGCTGCCGGATCCAGTCCGAATCGGCCTTCCGGAGTTCAGCAATGCTCCACTGAAGAAACGCCTGAGTTGGCGCCCACGGAGCCCTCAACGAGAAGATGATAGGAGCGTCCATTACTTGATGGGCCGGATACGGCTGCTAGCCCATTCCGGTATGATCGGAGTCATGGCCACATGCCTTATGCGCGGGGTGCAGCCGCTCCAATATAGGGGCTACCCCATGTGGGACTTCAATGGAGACGATGACGCCACCCGTCACGGCCGCAAGGGACCTGGCTCGGCCGACGACCTGGTGAAGATCCTGTCCGGCATATACAAGGGGGAGAAGGAGGACTTCCTCCGCACGAATCCTCTGAACGGATTTTCCATGAACAACCCTCGGAGCTGGGTAAGCGGTCGCATGCATATCTGATCCGTGCCTTTAAAGGCAATTGTCTTATTGTATGATTTTGACATAGGAACTGCGTCGGGATGTGGAGGGCATAAAAAGCCTAGCTCCACAACCCGAGGATCCAGAAAGGTCCCTTGATCCGGCCTCCGAAGAGGATCCGGACTTAGCGGTGGAACTGATCGACGGGGTGTTCCACCAGCTCAGCATAGATAATGCTTTAGTCGCCATTATGGCTGACTACCCTGGTTTGTGTCCGGCTTCCTTGGTGAGTACGACCGAAGTCCTGGCGCCGTTACTTCTTTAATGCTTAGTTATGACCACCGTGCACCAATGGTGCTTGACAGGAGGCGCCTTTACGGCAGGAAGCCGAGCCCGCGGCGACCGACCAAACGAGGTCAGTGCGGCCTAGCAGGCGGAAGAGAAGTGCGGCGCGAATCGAAACGTCGCCGCAAAGGTACGGTGCACCATTATCCGTGAAGGAAAAGACTCCTGGGAGGCATATTAATACCCGCGATTCTTTCAGGAGAAAAAGCACTCGTCGGACTGAGTCCGGAGAGGGTGCCTATCAAGCCCCCGCCCGCCAGGCTCCAACGCCTGGTCCAGAGGGGGAGGCTAGCGCAAGGCGCGAGCCGGATGCTCCTCCAGCAGAGGATGCCGACAGATTGCCTGCCACCAGGTCTGAGGTGGAGAGCGCCATGAATCATAGGCGCCGTTGGACAGTTCTTCGTGACGCGTGTTTCTCCCCCGAGGCGTTAAATGCCTTTAATGCGGGAGACGCGCACCTTCGTGCTGCTCAAGATGGTTTAACCAGAGCCACGGAGCAGTTTGTAAAGGACATACGGGTAAGGAATTTTAATAGTTATATATGCCAGTAGCCCCCGAGACTGAAAATAGTTAAACTAACTGTTTTAAGGATCATTTGTTATGTAGGATCTTACCGAGAAGAATACCCACCTGTCCCGGGAGATTCAAGAGTGCAAGGCCCAGCTTGAGGCCGCACTAGCCGCAGCCGGGGGAGCCACGGAGACCCCCTCTGGTAATTCATATTTTGAAAAGAGAATTAATGTATGAAGTGCGGCGTGTGTGTATAGTCTGACAATAATATTGGAGAGGGTGCCGGACTAGATCCGGACAAGCAACAGCTGCTGCGCCAGTTGAAGGCCGGCGAGAGGGTGCTTATGAAGGTGCAGCAGGAGAGAAACAAGCTCCAAGATGCCCACACCCAACTAGGAGAAGAGCTGAAGGGTGTTCGGGCCCAGCTGTCTGGCTCCGTGAAGGAGAATCAGCGGCTTCGTCACGGCATTTTATAGTAAGTGCTTGAGAAAATTCCTTTGAAAAGAAGAATTCGGCGAGGAAGTCGATTGACAGAAATATGTCTTTAGGTGTGCTCACAGGTCGCCTTGCGGAGGAAATGCCTGGGTCAACGGGTGACCAACTTCCCGAGCTGGTGCAATTGTTCGAACGTGTTCGGCGGGCGATGAGTGGCGTCGTTCAGGCTTTATGGCTATCCGTCTCCCTACCCGAGGGCCTTGGTGAGCTTGCTGAGAAGCTTCAGGGAGCACGGCGACGCCTCTGTTTGTGGAAGATATCGGCCTGCCGTCAGGGCGCCAGGGAGGCATGGGCCATGGTGAAGACGCGATACCCGAAGGCTGACCCAAACCACATGGCCGAGGTCAGACCTGCGGGGCCTGATGGGAAGGAGATCCCTGTGAGCTTGATGTACGACCAAGTAGAAATGGCCGCGAAATATTCCCAACAGGACTGTAAATTAGACAGCCTGTTAAATGGGATTGAGGAGGAGTACAATCAATCAGTTTGACGATGTAATTGTAAAATGACATGTAAAAATGCCTTCTAGCCGAATTGTAGATCGTTTGTCTCTGCGGACCTTTTCGCTTCGACCTCGGGACCCAACAGTCCGGAGTGTGTCTGAATACCCTCACGGTTATATAAAAACCGGGGCACGCATGGAGACAAGGCGTAGGGGTCATGAATTCTTTATCCGACAAGTGCCCAACTAGCTATGTTATATTACATGGTTAGTAAGAAACATCTTCCAGGGAGAATAGTTCTGTTAAGGGTTCCTTTCCCTGGGAGGCATGCCCTGAAGTGCATGTCTGGACTGCGAAAAAAGCAGAAAAACATCTGGGGCAGATAAATAAGTAAGTAATAAATCATCTTTTAGGTCACCGACCGAATATTCCCTTAAGAACGCTAGCCTTCGGCTTCACCCAGTGTGAAGTACACATCCGGCTGACCCGGCAGTAACAATCGCAGAGGTGCTCCCTTTACCTCCTAGCCAAACAATCGGGAACGTAGGGGTAAGCACAGGAGCCAGGCAACCCAGCTTGGCCAAAACTTAAGTCATATCGATGCATACAATGGTGATCAAAAGGTACATGCGGAAGTGTGACACATGTGTTGGGCATGAAACCCATATAAATAAGCTTCTGTTAAAGAAGCCCCCAGGTATAACGAGTGCGAATAGCACATCGAGTGATTGCGAACAAAACGCAGGTCAGCCCTCAAGAAGGTTGTGATGAAAAAAGGGAGGAGAGAGGGGGGAAAACACAGACAGCAAAAAAGTATAAAAGGTGGACGGAGAAAGGAGACGAACCCTGAGTCCGGCGCTAGGCGTAAAATCTTCGGAGACGGGCTGCGTTCCATGGGTTTGGCTCGAGTCGGTTGTTAGATGCTTTGCGTAGACGGTATGCACCGCCGGTAAGGACTTGGTCGATGATGAAGGGACCTTCCCGTTTGGGCGTAAGTTTGTCCTTTTTCTTGTCCGACAGGCGTAGAACTATCTCGCCAACATTGTAAGTTTTGGCCCGTACTTCTCTGCTTTGATATCTTCGAGCCTGCTGATGATAGAATGCGGAACGGGATTTTTCCACGTCGCGCTCCTCCTCCAAGGCGTCCAAACTGTCCTGCCGATCTAACTCGGCTTCTCTTTCCTCGTACATGCGTACGCGAGGTGAGTCATGAATTATGTCGCAGGGCAAAACTGCCTTGGCGCCGTAGACCATAAAAAATGGTGTGAATCTGGTTGTGCGGTTTGGCGTGGTCCGCAGCCCCCAGAGTACAGAGTCGAGCTCCTCTACCCAGTGCATGTTAGATTCCATGAGGGACCGCACTAATCTGGGTTTGATGCCGCTCATGATTAGACCATTTGCTCGTTCCACTTGACCATTAGTTTGAGGGTGATAGACTGAAGCATAGTCGAGCTTGATGCCCATGTTCTTGCACCAGAGTTTAACCTCGTCGTCCGTGAAGTTTGTGCCGTTATCGGTAATGATGCTGTGGGGGACGCCGAAACGGTGTACTACCCCGGATATGAAGTCTATCACAGGTCCGGATTCTGCCGTTTTAACTGGCTTGGCCTCTATCCATTTGGTGAATTTGTCCACCATGACCAATAAGTATTTGTGCTTGTGGGTTCCCCCTTTAAGGGGTCCTACCATGTCAAGCCCCCAGACCATGAACGGCCAGGTGATGGGTATAGTTTTGAGGGCGGTGGGTGGCATGTGGCTCTGATTAGCAAAGAGCTGGCAACCGACGCATCGTTGGACTAAGTCCTGAGCGTCTGCCCGGGCAGTCGGCCAGTAAAATCCTGTACGGAAGGCCTTGCCTACAAGGGCCCGGGCTGCAGCGTGGTGCCCGCCGAGTCCGGCGTGAATTTCAGCTAGGAGATTCCGCCCCTCCTCTTCGGAGATACACCTTTGAAGGACTCCGGTTGTGCTTTTCTTATAAAGTTCTCCCTCATGGACCTTGTAGGCTTTAGATCGCCGAACTATGCAGCGGGCCTCATTTTGGTCTTCAGGAAGTTCCTGCCGAATTAAGTAGGCTAGGAATGGTTCTGTCCACGGGGCAATTACTGCCATTATTCCGTGAGCTGAAGGTGTTATTTCGTTGGCTGAGCCGCCGATTGTGTCAGAATGGTCTGAGTTAGGTGACGCAGCTGGCTCCGGATTGCTATTTCCGGACTCCTCTTCCCATAACACGGATGGCTTAAAGAGTCATTCCAGGAAGATGCTTGGAGGGACGGCGTCTCGTTTCGCGCCGATGCGCGCTAACACGTCTGCTGCCTGGTTATTATCCCGGGCTACATGGTGGAATTCGAGTCCTTCGAACCGAGCTAACATTTTTAGGCCGGCGTTGCGGTAAGCTGCCATTTTTGGATTTTTGGCATCAAAGTCTCTGTTTACTTGGGATATCGGGAGGTTTGAATCCCCGCGCACCTCTAGGCATTGAATGCCCATGGAGATTGCCATCCGGAGGCCATGCAGAAGGGCCTCGTATTCGGCTGCGTTGTTGGAGTCCATGTACATTATTTGAAGTACGTATTGGATTGTGTCTCCAGTTGGGGACGTCAGGACGACGCCAGCCCCCAAGCCAGCCAACATTTTGGATCCGTCGAAATGCATGATCCAATTGGAGTATGCGTCGTACTCTTTAGGGAGTTCGGCTTCGGTCCATTCGGCGACGAAGTCAGCCAGAACCTCTGACTTTATAGCTCGCCGTGGTTTATAGGTTATGTCAAATGGTAAGAGCTCAATAGCCCATTTTGCAATCCTGCCCGTTGCGTCGCGATTGTTTATAATATCGTTGAGAGGTACTTCAGAGGCCACCATTATGGAACACTCTTGAAAGTAGTTCGCAGCTTCCGGGATGCCATGAACACCGCATACGCTATCTTTCGATAATGTGGGTACCGGGACTTGCATGGAGTTAGAACAGTGGATACGTAGTACACTGGTTTTTGAAGAGGGAATATGTGCCCTTCTGTCTTTCGCTCGACGACGAGTACCGCGCTGACAACTTGATGTGTTGCTGCGATATATAATAACATAGGTTCGCCTAGGTTGGACGCGGCCAGGACCGGGTTTGTTGCCAGTATGGCCTTTATTTCTTCGAGTCCGGCAGTGGCAGCATCCGTCCATTCAAAATGTTCGGTGCGCCGGAGGAGGCGGTAGAGAGGCAGAGCCTTTTCTCCCAAACGGGAGATGAAGCGACTTAAGGCCGCTACGCATCCGGTTAGTTTTTGTATTTGCTTGAGGTCTTTTGGAACATCCAATTGTGACAGAGCTTGGATTTTGGCCGGGTTTGCTTCAATTCCTCTACCGGATACGATGAAACCCAAGAGCTTTCCGGCTGGTACGCCGAAGACGCATTTTTCCGGATTGAGCTTAATATCATATGCTCGGAGGTTGTCGAATGTCATCCTCAAGTCTTCTACTAGAGTTTCAACGTGTTTGGTCTTGACGACCACATCGTCTACGTAAGCCTCTACTGTTTTGCCTATCTAGGTAGCCAGACATGTTTGAATCATGCGCTGATATGTTGCGCCGGCGTTTTTGAGTCCGAAGGGCATTGTGTTGAAGCAGAATGGCCCATATGGAGTAATGAATGCCGTTGCGGCCTGGTCTTTCTCCGCCATCTTGATTTGATGGTATCCGGAGTATGCGTCGAGGAAGCACAATGAATCGTGCCCTGCGGTAGCATCGATGATTTGGTCGATGCGAGGGAGGGGGAAAGGGTCCTTTGGACAGGCCTTGTTAAGGTCTTTAAAATCGACGCAGAGGCGCCAGGATTTGTCCTTTTTGGTACCATTACTAGATTGGCTAGCCAGTCCGGATGTTTTATATCTCTGATGAATCTGGCTGCTAAGAGTTTGGCTAGCTCCTCTCCCATTGCCTATCTTTTGGGTTCGGAAAATCGCCGAAGAGCTTGTTTTACCGGCTTGAATCCTTTTAGGATGTTTAGGCTGTACTGTGCCAGCCTGCGTGGGATTCCTGGCATGTCTGAAGGGTGCCAGGCAAAAATGTCCCAATTTTCCCGAAGGAATTCTCGTAGTGCGGCTTCGACATCAGGACTTAATTGTGCCCCGATGGAGGCCGTCTTTGTGGGGTCCGTTGGATGGACCTGAAATTTGACTATTTCGTCTGCTGGTTTAAAAGAGGTGGACTTGGACCTCTTATCGAGTATCACATCGTCCCTATCCACCGTGGAGCGCAGCGTAGTTAGTTCCTCTGCCGCTAGGGCTTCGGACAATGCCTCTAGGGCCAGTGCGGCTGTCTTATTTTCAGCGCGGAGTGCTGTATCTGGATCACTGGCAAGAGTGATTATCCCATTGGGTCTGGGCATTTTGAGCTTCATGTACCCGTAGTGGGGTATAGCTTGGAAGATTGTGAATGCCTCTCGCCCTAACAAAGCGTGATATCCGCTGCCGAATGGGGCCACTTGGAACATGACCTCCTCGGACCTGTAATTGTCTGGTGAGCCGAACACTACGTCTAGTGTGATTTTTCCTGTGCAGCGTACTTCTCGACTAGGGATTATCCCTCTGAAGGTTGTGCTGCTTCGCTCGATGCGTCTCCAGTGAATATCCATTTTTTGAAGGGTTTCCTCGTAGATGAGGTTTAATCCGCTGCCGCCATCCATGAGTACCTTGGTAAGGCGAAAGTCGTCCACTATCGGACTGAGGACCAATGCGGCTGGTGCTCTAGCTGTTCGGAATTTAGGTTCGTCGCTGGCGTTGAAGGTGATAGCCGTGTCACTCCATGGATTTGCTGTTGCTACTTGGTAGACTTTGGTGAGGCCGCTGATTGTTCGTTTTCGCATGTTATTTGATGCGAAAGTCTAGAAGACTGTTAATACCGTACCGGTACTGCTGGGTTGTTTGCCCGGGGCTAAAAAGCCTTCGCCACTTTTGGCCACCTACCGTAGTATCCAACATGCTCAAAGGCTGTGTGTTGGAGTGGCGCCCTCCGTACTGTGGATTTTGCAGGGTCCGTTGAGCCATCCCTCTAGTACGGTTCCGTACCCTTTAGGGGTTTTTTGCTTTTTGGTTTTTAACCCAGGTGCTTGAGTATGACGCACCCTTTTATTTCAGACTGGGGTTTTATTCAGGGCCGGGTTGTCCCAAAACATGGTTTCGGTTTTCTAGGCACTCTCCATTGCGCAGTATTTTTGTACAATGGTTGCTAGGTCGGCGAAGCATGAAACTTCGCGACGACTGATGGCATTTTTGATTCCCTTTTCCGTGCAATTGTTCCAGAAGATTGAGATCGCACTTTCTTCACGGCAGTCCTTTATCCTGTTCATAACCAGGAGGAATCTGGCCCAGTAATGATGTACTGTTTTAGCGGGCTCTTGCCGTATTTGAGATAGATCGCTTATGTTTGGGTGGGCGGGTGGAATTAAGTTCGGAACCCTGCCCGATCTGAGGCTCAAAGGCCAAGAAGCTTCCGGATTCGGAAGCTTGGTTTGCTGAGCGCTTTCCAACAGATCTAGTCCGATGCCTGACTCTAAGTTCAGTATTTGATTAGCGTCCGTCCCTCTGCGGGAATCCGTCTTGGAGGGATCGGGAATCCGGACATAGTTGGTTTTCAACGTAGAAGAAGGGTTGCTGCATTGTTCCTCTACCACGACAACGTGGTGGGTAGCCTGAGGAGAGTTAATCTCTCTCAGATCGGTTTTAAGCCCAATCTAATCATAGTCTGTAGCGACTCCCAGGGCAGCGATGCGATCCAAGAGCTCATTTACAGAGGAGAGCTCAATCAGATCTAACTGCTCGGCGAATTCCGAGCTGACGTGAAGATAGCTTTTGATGACCTGAGAGGTCATCGTCGGAGCGGTGGCCGAACAGGCGGTCATAAGAAAACCACCTAGCCGGACAGTTTGGCCGGCGGCCAAAGCTCTCTTGATGACGGTGCCGTCTTTAAAGACGGGAAAAGGCATCCTTCCTGATCGCGACGGTGCAGAGGAACTCTCAATGAAAGCACCAATATCGGTGTCAAAACCGGCGGATCTCGGGTAGGGGGTCCCGATCTGTGCGTCTAGGCGGATGGTAACAGGAGACGAGGGACACGATGTTTTTACCCAGTTCGGGCCCTCTTGATGGAGGTAAAACCCTACGTCATGCTTGATTAATATTGATGATGTGGGTTACAAGAGTAGATCTACCACGAGATCAAGGAGGCTAAACCCTAGAAGCTAGCCTATGGTATGATTGTTGTTCGTCCTATGGACTAAAGCCATCCAGTTTATATAGATACCGGAGAGGGCTAGGGTTACACAGAGTCGATTACAATGGTAGGAGATCTACATATCCGTATCGCCAAGCTTGCCTTCCATGCCAAGGAAAGTCCCATCCGGACACGGGACGAAGTCTTCAATCTTGTATCTTCATAGTCTTGGAGTCCGGCCGATGATGATAGTTCAGCTATTCGGACACCCCCTACTCCGGGACTCCCTCAGGGAGGGTGAATCCACCACCCATTGGGTACGCCGAGTCAAGGAGATAATTCATTCATCTGATAAGATGGATGCCGGCTCTGCAGTCCTCATGTTGGGGAAAAATTGCAACTTTGAGCCGCTGAGGCAGAAATTGGGACGCCTTAAGCGTGACTGCACCGATATGGGAACGCTGATGGCGGCTTTAGTCAAATATGCCGATTCTAATAATACCAAGGACCCCGCGTCTAACGATGAGAATACATGGAAGGGAAAAAGGAACGGTAATGGAAAGGGCCAACAGCACAACCCCGGGAATCAAAGCGGCAATAAGCGTAAGGCGGACGGCAGCCCGGAGCTTGTGGCCAATGCTAGTACACAGGGTAACAATCAGAGACGTAAGGGTAAGTGGCCTCGATTCGGCGGGTCAGGTCCATCTCTTGAGCAGCTACTCAATGAGCCCTGCTCGAAACATGGCACCCGGGAGCACCCCGCTACACACCTGTGGAAGGATTGCGCGATCATGAAGGCGTTTAAAAATTCCAATACCTTTGATGGTAGTCACGGACCTGGCGGCGGTTCAGGGGCTGGCGGCTTTCATGGCCTGGGCGGCGGTTCAAATTCCGGTTTTCAAGGACAGCTGGGTGGAAATAATCAACAGCAAGCTGGTCAGGGAGGACAACAGCAGCAACATTCGGGTTACCAGAGCCAGCCGAAACAGTTGAGCGGTGGGCAATACCATGTGTTTACCACTAGCTTATGCAAACATGACCAGAAGGTTCATAAGAGGGCTGTAAATTCGGTTGAGCCGGCGGTCCCTCGTTATTTGAGATGGTCAGAGCAACCTATCATTTGGAGCAGAGAGGATCACCCGCCACGAGTTGATAATCCGGGTCAGTTAGCCTTGGTGGTAGCACCCTAGGTTGGTGGATATAAATTCACTAAAGTACTCATGGATGGAGGTAGCAGCATCAATATCCTATATTATGAGACCTTCCAGCGTATGGGGTTGACTGAGAAGAATTTGAGAACATCCAACACTGTTTTCCACGGGGTGGTTCCAGGTAAGTCAGCTTACCCAGTTGGTAAGATTGAATTAGAGGTGGCTTTTGGAGATGAGTATGATTCCAGGGCTAAGAAGTTGACGTTTGAGGTGGTCAAGATCAGGAGCCCATATCATGCTCTATTTGGGCTACCGGCTTATGCTAAGTTCATGGCACGACCGTGTTATGTTTATTAACAGCTCAAGATGCCGGGTTACAAGGGCACCATCACCGTACATGGGAGTCAAAAGGTGGCCTTGGAATGTGAAGAAGGCGACGCGGCTTATGCTGAGACGGCCTATGCTGCGGAGGAGCTCAAATTCTATCAAGACAATGTTGACCCGGCGGATATGACCTCCCTCAAGAAACCAACTACTGAGAATGACCCTGCGTTGAAGTTTAAATCGGCCGCTGAGACAAAGCTCGTCGACTTCACCCCGGGAGACGCCTCTAAACACTTCAGTATCAGTGCCAATTTGGATCCTAAATAGGAAAGCACGCTCATCGAGTTCATCCGTGAGAACCGGGACATCTTTGCATGGAAACCTTCTGACATGCCGGGTGTACCGAGGGAACTCGCTGAGCACACTCTCAATATTGATCCGAAGTATAAGCCGGTCAGGCAGTTTCTCCGATGATTCAATGAAGAGAGACAGACAACTATTGGGGAATAGGTGGCCCGGCTCTTAGCGGCCGGGTTTATTGTTGAAGTTTTTCATCCGGAGTGGTTGGCTAACCCGGTGCTGGTGCTCAAGAAGAACGACACTTGGCGGATGTGTGTGGATTACACGGACTTAAACAAGGCTTGTCCGACTGATCCTTTTGCTCTCCCCCGTATTGATCAAATCCTTGATGCTACGGCGGGTTGTGAACATTTGAGTTTTTTGGATGCTTACTCTGGTTATCATCAGATCAAGATGGCAGTTAAGGACCAGGAGAAGACAGCTTTTATCACTCCGTTTGGGGCCTTCTGTTATGTATCTATGCCGTTTGGGCTCAAGAGTGCCCAGGCAACTTATCAGCGATGTGTGCAGAGCTGTTTGCACGATCAAATCGGGAGCAATGTTCATGCCTATGTGGATGACATCATGGTGAAGTCCAGAGAAAAGGAAACTTTGATATTCGACTTGAGAGAGACTTTTGACAATCTCCGGGTTTACAAGATGATGCTTAACCCGGCCAAGTGTGTGTTTGGTGTACCTGCAGGTAAGCTCTTGGGTTTTCTGGTGTCAAATAGAGGCATTGAAGCTAATCCGGAGAAGATCACGGCGATTACCTCTCTGGCTAAGCCGGCATGTATCAATGATGTTCAGCGCCTGGTGGGACGGGTTGCTGCTTTAGGCCGGTTCATAAGCCGGTTAGGAGAGAAGGCCTTACCGCTATATCAGATGATGAAGAAAACAGACACTTTTGTCTGGAGAAATGCTGCTAACACTGCCTTTGAAGATTTAAAGAGACAGTTGTCTGAGCCACCGGTTCTTGCAGCTCCCATTGATAAAGAGCCGCTATTGTTATATGTGGCTGCTAACTCACGGGCCGTCAGTGTTGCCATCGTAGTGGAGCGTAAGGAGGCAGACAAGGAGCATCCGGTTCAATGGCCGGTTTACTACATCAGCGAGGTGCTCATTGAGTCTAAACAAAGGTATCCACATTGGCAGAAGCTTGTTTATGGTGTGTTCATGGCAAACCGGAAGCTAAAGCAGTACTTCCAAAGTCACCCTATAACGGTGGTAAGCTCAGCTCCTTTGGGAGATATCATTCAGAATAGGGAAGCTACAGGACGAATCACCAAGTGGGCCATTGAGCTTGGGCCTTATGGTTTAAAGTATATTCCCCGTACTGCCATCAAATCTCAGGCCTTGGTGGATTTTTATGAATGATTGGACAGAGTTGCAGGCACCTGAGGAGAAGCCAGACAATACATATTGGACTATTCACTTTGATGGGTCCAGGCAGTTAGAAGGATCAGGGGTTGGAGTTGTCTTAACTTCCCCTCGAGGTGATAAATTTCGTTATGTGCTCCGTCTCATGTTTCCTTGTACTAACAATGCAGCTGAATACGAGGCCTTACTCCATGGTCTCCGGATGGATAAGGAGATGAATTTAAGCCGGGTAAGGTGCTTGGGCGACTCAGACCTCGTGGCTCAACAGGTCTCAGGCACATGGGATTCTAAGGATCCCCTTATGGCGGGTTATCGCCGTGAAGTTGATGCCGTAGCTGGGTACTTCAAAGGGTATCAGGTGGAGCACATTGACAGAAGGAAGAATGAGGCGGCTGATGCTTTAAGTCGGTTGGGCTCTCAGCGCAAGCCGGTGCCGCCTAACACCTTTCTTGACATTTTACATAATCCTTCTGTCAAGGTACATACAGAGGAGGAGCTTGCAGTGCCTGACCTGGAGGCACAGTTGGTGGCTGCACTTCACGTCATCCTGGATTGGACATTGCCATATTTGGCTTATATGACCTGGGGAGAGCTGCCTGAGGATGAGACCTTGGCGAGACAAATTGTCAGGCGGTCCAAATCCATGACAATTGTTAACGGCGAGTTACATCATCTCAGTGTCACAGGGGCGTTCCAGCGTTGTGTGTCACCTGCAGAGGGTCAAGAGATACTTCGAGAAATCCATGAAGGAGATTGTGGTCATCATGCCGGTTCAAAATCTCTGGTGGCCAAGGCTTTCCGTCATGGTTTTTATTGGCTGACGGCTCATGCAGATGCAGAAGATCTTGTTAGCAAATGTGACGGATGTCAAAAATTCTCACGACGAGCTCATGTGCCGGCTCAGGAATTGAGGATGATTCCAATTACTTGGCCGTTTGCAGTCTGGGGGCTTGACATGGTGGGACCTTTTAAAAGGTCTAAGGATAAAAAGACACACCTCCTGGTGGCAGTGGATAAATTTACAAAGTGGATTGAGGCAGAGCCGGTCAGTCAGTGTGATGCGGCCACAACAGTTTAGTTCATCAAAAAGGTGATCTTTCATTTTGGTTTCCCACATAGCATCATAACTGATAATGGCACTAATCTCTCCAAGGGTGCCATGGAGGAGTTCTGTCAACGGGAACATATCCGGCTTGATGTTTCGGCTGTTGCTCATCCTCAATCCAATGGTCAAGCAGAAAGAGCTAATCAGGAGATCTTAAGGGGTATCAAACCACGGCTTTTGGTCCCTTTACAGCGGACTCCAGGTTGTTGGGTGGAAGAGTTGCCCTCTGTGCTGTGGAGCATCAACACTACGCCTAACAGATCAACGGGTTACACGCCTTTTTTCATGGTTTATGGAGCAGAGGCAGTTCTGCCAAGTGATATCCGGCACGAATCGCCCCGTGTGGCGGTTTACGTTGAGGCTGATAATGAGAAGGCTCGACAGGAGGCTCTTGACTTGTTGGATGAGGAGCGAGACTTGGCAATAGCCCGCTCGGCGATTTACCAGCAAGACCTTCGTCACTATCACAGCCGCCGGGTCAGAAGTAGAACATTTTAGGAAGGCGATTTAGTGCTCCGGCTCATCCAGGATCAGTCCGATATGCACAAGCTATCCCCTCCTTGGGAAGGACCCTTTGTGGTTAGCAAGAATCTGCACAACGGGTCATACTACCTCATTGATATTCGAGAGCACAAGGACTCAGGTAAATCGGAGGAGGAGACCCGTCGGTCATGGAATATAGCCCATCTTCGGCCTTATTATACTTAAGCCACCGGCTCTTTAGATGCATATATTTTTTGACAATGTATATATTATATAAAGTAATAAAGCAGGACCTCTGTCCTTTTTTCACTCTAAAAAAAGTGTATATGTCTTTTTGACAGGTGGTAGAAATAACCAACAGGGACCGGATCATATCTAAATCCGGCTTTACCTTTGGTCCGGCTTATGATCATATCTGAATCTAGCCATGATCACTTGGGGGCTTCCTGTTCAAACATAGGTCGTATTCGAACCAAAGAGAACATGGCTGTCGATACCCGCTTGATCGGCATACTGCCAAACCTACTTGGGGGCTTCTTGATCATATTTGAATCATAGCTTAACCCCTTTAGGTCTGACGTGGATCGTATACGAATCAGCATCATTAAACAAATCTTATGGTCACTTCGGGGCTTCCTGTTCAAACATTGGTCGTATTCGAACCAAAGAGAACATAGCTGTCGATACCCACTTGATCGGCATCGCCAAGCCACTGGGAGCTATATGATCGTATCCGAATCTTAGCTTAACCCCTTTGGAACGGTTTACTGATCGTATCCAAATTAGAAGCCTGTAAAGTATTTTGATTATCCTGAAACCTTGTGGAAAGCATTATGAGATGTTTTTTGTCTTGCCGGTTTAATATTCACTGCCCCAGGTCGTTAAGTGTCGGGTGAACGTCATATGAGCCGGAAGGATTATACAAGGATCGCAGAATAAGGCGAGCAACGCCAAAGAAATAAAGACAAAAATATATAGCCACGACGGCTTACGGAAAGCGTTAAGCGGTAAGAGCATGCACGAAGGCATGACGTGCATTGGGAGTTCTTTCTACCCTGTTACAAGACTCCCCGAGTCTGAATTGATGAAGCATTGTTTTTTGGCCAAACACCTGGCGATTCACTCCTTCGGCGGGCTTGAGGGCTCCGGGTTATCCTTCTCCGCTTCTCCGTCGGCTGTTTTGTCCTGGAAAGTTGATGAGGCCCAATCAATGCCACTCAAAGCTTCAAATTCAGCTTCATCATCTATTAAACCGGCCGGGTCTACTTTAGGAGCAAAAGTATGCTTACAAATTAGAGGGATCAGACTGATTTGATCATATGGAGCGTTTGGAATTCTCCGGTTTTCACTGTCATAAGCCGGCGCATACTTGCTAAGGTCAGTGTCATTTCCAATAAGGGTTGCTACCAGACGTATGGCTCTGATGTAGGCGGTGAAATCATGGTCATCAAATGCAGTGCCATCTTCCTTCAGACTTGGGTACCCAAGGGCAAGGTCGGCCGGGTCTAGTTCTAGGAGCCATGCTTTAGCCCGGCTCAATGCGGCCATAGCACCGGCTCTTGAGGACGCCCGCCTTAAGTCTTGGATCCGCTGAGGAAGAAAGGCGAGGCTCTTCAAAACGTCTTGCAGAAGGCGGGGATGTGGAGTTGATAAGGCTACAACGGCGAAGGCGCGTTGTGACCCGGAGTACAGCTGTTCCACTAAGGTGTAAACTGCTTTGAGCTTGATCTGCATGTTTTGCTTCAGATTGGTACTCCTGGGGCCTGTAAGTGCAAAAGCATAATCGTCAGCCGGAAGTAATTAGTGCAATAGTCATTATAAGGCTACAATGTTTAAATATGTTTCACAATAACTTACCGAAGATGGCTGAGACCATTTGAGATATTTGCTGCTTTAAGTCGGTCAGCTCGGTTGTTGCTTCTACAAAAGATGCTTCGGCTATCTCGGCCCGAGTCACCAGGGAAGCCTTCTCATCAGCCCAAGTTTTCTTCTCCGACTCAAACTTCTTCTTTAATTTCTCATTTTCAGAGACACTAAATTCAAATTTGGAGTTAGCCTTCTACGTCTCAAGCTCTTGGGTTTCCACAGGACTCCTCAGGGTAGCAAGCTCTGATTCAAATTGATGTATGGCAGCCTGCATTGACACAAGGTTATGGTAAGGATTATAGTAAGGTAACATTCAAGTCCCGAGCACTTTACAAGTAAAGATACTTGGCACTTGGGGGCTAATGTATGCTGAAGAATTTTTACCTTATCTTACCGGGTCACATATATTAAAGTCTCAAGCACCTTACAAGTAAAGATACTTGACACTTGGGGGCTAATGTATGTTGCAAATTTAAAAGCCTTATGTTATAACCGGGTTAAGTAAATTCTTCTTGAGCTGGATAAGTTAACAGGTACAGCAGATTTCTAAAGTCTACAGCATATTTGTTCAATAAGCAATAGACTTGGGGGCTGGTACAGTATGTAAGACTCAGGTAAACAGTATAAGTAATACCTCAAATTTGTGCTGTATTTGTTTCACCATGTCAATTTCCAGGTCACGGCTATTATGCACTTGATTCAGATAGCCCGAGACTATATCACCAATGCTTAAGTGAGTATAATCAGTAATGTCCTGCTTGGCCTTTCGGCGTTGGGCAAATTCTTCCTTGGCGGTACATTTGGCAAGGACGGTAGGCCGTCCTGGTTCAACAAACTGAGACTTCACATTCTGAACTTCCGGTTCATTTGTTTTGACCGGGCTAGGAGTTTCTGGGTCACTTGTGTGGAGAATATCTTCGGCAAGTGGATCAGAAGTTGGCATTGGAATATCAGAAGCCGGATCTGGCGGTGGCTGATGGGCAGAGCTGTCTGGAGCAGATGCGTTAATCACCGGTTCAGCTACGACCGGCTCTTCGGATGGCTTATTCTTCTTTGACCGTTTACTGGGCTTCACTTGCATGTTGTTAACAAAAGTAGAAGGATGAATACGCAAGCATGGGTAAAGTAAAAGTGCATAAGGTTACATTACTCGGGAGCAGTTTTGAAAGTCGGCATGTTTGACTGCATGGATTCACCGGAAGAAGGAGAAGTATCCTGATAATTGGAGTCGGACGAATTGAGAGGATGACGAATTAAGCCCGCTAAAGGTAAAACAGAACGTAAATCGGAGATAACCTTAGTCCGACGCTTCCTGGTTACGTCAGGTAAGCCGGAGGAGAGTTCTGCATCCTTGCTGTTCCGGGTCTGCCTCCGGCTCTCAAGCTGTTGTTGCTTCAAAATAAATTGAGGATCTTGATAAGCAAGTGCATGTGAAAATCTTACTTTCCGGGTCACCCTTCGGATCTTTTGCTTTGGCAAAGGCTCTGAGTCGGAGGAGATTATAGTTACCTCTTCATTGGCTGCTCGACTGTTCCCCGTATCCTCCTGAAGGGATAAAATGTCAGACAGGTGATAACAAGGGACTTAAGAAAATTTAAATATTACCTCTTCCTCATCCGAAGAGCTATCCTACAATCTGAGTAAGTCGGAGGCGCTGGGTTTCTTCTTCTTTGAGGTTCCTACCTTGGCGGCTTTCCTTTCAGCTTTCTTGGTCGTCCTGGCTTGTTTGGCAGCTTCATGGTCATATTTGGCTTTACAGAAGTCATCACTGGCCTGTGGAAAAAGTTAAAGATTTATGAGTATCAAGAAAGGTAAAATGTATCCGTAAACATTTGTTACGATGGATAACTTACTGCAGGGGCCGGGTTATTCTTGCAAAATGGAAGTAAGCCGAAGGCGTTGCTCGTCACAGTGCCCTCTTTCAGCAGTGTCTGGGTTGTAGCATCCACCACGTCATCTGGTAAGTCGTCAGGGCTATGGCGTAGCGGATCAGTCTTTTCTCTAGTATAAGTACACATTAAGCCGAGACGGCGGCTTAATGGAAGTATACGCCAAGTGACCCAGACTCGGACCAGATCGATGCCGTTTAAGCCATTTCCCAAGAGAGCTTTTATTTTCTTGATGGTGGAATTGAGAGGCACGCGTTCAAGGGTTGTCAGCTTGTCTGGTAGCGGATGGTTAGACTCAAGGCGCAGGGCGCGAAAGCCGGGCAGAGGTTTTTCATCAGCCGGAGAAGTGTCCTGACAGTAGAACCACGTCTGGTTCCAAGATTTGGGGTGACTCGGCAACTCAGCATAAGGGAAAAGACAGTCTCTCCGTCGCTGGATTGAGATGCCGCCTAGCTCAAGACTGGGCCCGTTGGCACGTACATTTTGCCGGTTCATGTAAAAAAGTTCCCTGAACAAAAGAAGACTTGGCTCCTCTCCTAGGTACACCTCGCAGAAGACTTGAAAATTGCAAATATTTGACACGGAATTGGGTCCGGTGTCTTGAGGTCTAAGGTCAAAGAAATTTAAAACCTCTCTGAAGAATTTTGAGCCGGGAGCAGCAAATCCACGGCTCATATGATCCGTAAAAATTATTACTTCCCCTGCTTTGGGGTGAGTCTTTTCTTCAGACGGGTCAGGGGCACGGTACGACATGACATCCTTTTTTGGCAGATGACCAGACTTTACAAACTCAGCTAGTTTGCTATTGGTCACTATGGATGGAACCCAATTGCAAGTTACAGGGGCCTTGGTAGCCTTAGGAGCAATCATAGCAATTGGCCTATGGAAAAACAAGAAGATCCGGTTCAATTTTAACCCGGGAGGAAAATCTTGATTATTTAAAGTGGCGGCTTAATGAGGGGCCTAATGATATAAGGATGACTGTGCAACAATATTTAAGCCGCTACAAGTATCAAGTGCAATTCAAAAAAATTCCGGGTCATGAGGAGCAATCAAGGTTCTGTGTCATTTATTTAAGCCGAACATCTCGACAGTTGTGTTTCAGGGCATTTACCAGAAGAGGTATTCCGGGTGATAAAAGCAAGTTTCATAGCTAACAGTTATTATTCTGGATCAAAATATTGCTCTGAAAAGAAAAAATTTCTAGACCTAAAACAGGGCAGAGAAGTTCATGCACTCGAAGAGGGTTTCTGAACAAGAGAAATGAGATCTATTTTTATGCAAGATCAACACAAACAAGCACTGCAGCAGTTATACGTAGTTTTTACGATCTAAACAGGGCGTTGGAAGGAACTAGCGAGGGTTTGGCGTCGGGCAGTGATGAACACCGACGAACTCAGCAAGGACCTAACGCAGATCTGAGAAAGGGAATGAGAGGAACTCATGGATGCGGACGAGGTTCGCCGTCTATCTCTGGCCCGAGTCAGGTTGATGCAGTGGCCTGAGTCGGTGAAGACGAGGGGTTCGATAGTGGCGGCGGCAGAGCTCGGGAAGAGGCAAGAGGAAGAAGATGACTGGGGAAAGACCTAGGTCGCCCTATTTATGAGGGAAGACTGACCGAGAGGGCGTGAAAGACGAGGAGATAACATTTATTATCCAGCGGCTCTGGCGCCTCGATTCTTGGGATGGTCAGTAAAGACAAAGATCCGTTCAAGATATGACAGAGTAAAAATTAATTTTTATTGAAGATGATGTCATGATGATTTAACCCAGATCCAGATGATGACGTCACGGCGGGTTAAAATTCTTCGTTCAAGACAAAAGACTGCAGGACAGTCCATAAGGTATTTTAAGATTGACATGAACAGGTTCAAATCAATCTGGGGCCTAATGTTGGGGATATAACTACCTGTGTAAGCCGCCCAGGAGGGGCCGGGTTACGCAAAGAGGACTCGCCACAGAGAAGCCCAAGACCAAAGTATGAAGATGGCGGCTCATAGAGAGCTTAAGGCCCGCAGGCAACTTAAGGCCCGTTGTAGTAAACCGATGTAATAATATTACTTGTATCATAAGGTAGACTTAACTAGTCACCGAGCTGGACATTGTTTATAAGCCGGCCGGGACTCTGTAAGCCGCAGGGCATCGACCCGTGTATATAAGGGGACGACCCGCTGGCGGCTTAGGGCAAGAAACAACTCATCGAGAGCCAGGCATAGCGTATCTCGCTCCCTGGTCATCGAAACATCAATACCAACCCAACTAGACGTAGGCCTTACTTTCACCGTAAGGGGCCGAACTAGTATAAAACCTCTCGTGTCCTTTGTCCCGATTAACCCCTTCAAGCTTCCTAGTTGCGATGGCTCCACAACTAAGTCCTTTCACGAGGACATCTGACGTGACAATTCCACGACAATGCTGCCTCTAGATGAAAAGTGAGCATTGCAGGGGGGTTTGGATGAACAGTGAGC
>NC_041393.1:77733711-77784922 GCF_002162155.2 Triticum dicoccoides
GGAGTGTATGAACAGGACCCGTGGCGTTGCCTCTGGATGAACAGGACCCCGATCGATCGAGCCGGTTGGGGCTGGATGAACAGGACCCCGTGGAGGGCTGGATCAACAGGACGACCCCGTGGAGGGCTGGATGAACAGTAGACGATGGAGGGGTAGATGAACAGTATCCCGTGGAGGGGTGGTTGAACAGGAGCCCGTGGAGAGGAGTGGTTGAACAGTAGCCGGTGGAGTAGCGCGCAGTGGAGGCTAGGTGAACAGGAGCCCGTGGATCAACAGTCGCAGGTGGAGGCTGGAGGAGGTCGACGGTGGATGAACAGTAGCCCGTGGAGGCTGGAGGAGGTTGACGGTGGAGATGAACAGTATCCCGTGGAGTCCTATTTTGCGGTACGCGACACCCCTCCCGATGAATAGGACCCTTGTTTCGACCATAGCGCTCCAACACAAGTCTGTTTCGTCCATTTTGCGGTACGCCACACCCCTCCTGATCAACAGGACCCCCGTTTCGACCGTAGGAGGTCCGTTTCCTCCATTTTGCGGTACGCCAGATCCCTCCCGATGAACAGGATCCCGTTTCGAATGTGGCCGGTCGAACACAAGGCCGTTTGCTCCGTTGTGTGGTATGCTAGGCCTCGTTTCCATCGCTTGTTCCGTCCAAGCCCTCCCGATGAACACGATGACGCATTCCGTTCTGACCCAGCTGGTTGGCTCCCCATGAACACGGCGATGACGTTGTTTCTCCGTTCTGACCCAGCCATGTACACGACCCCTGGCCGTACGTATATATATGCGCGAATAGGCATTCGAGACACCGCCCGTATGTACGTACGTGGCCATATTTTCTTTCTTGCACACTGGTTGTTGTACGTATGTGTACATGCTACGTGTGCGCCTCTACTACAACACGTGCACGCCTCTACATCGACCAGTATATATGTACGTACACGTTCACGACCAGAATGACAATGCTACGTACGCTTCGACCAGGTGGGTCGCGACTATCAGGCACTTCCTTGCGTGCGAAGATGTTGCTGGTGGGTGCCAGCAGTCAGGGGGGCGAATCATTTGTTTTTTCCCGGACGCACTTCCTTGCGTGCGAAGATGTAGCTGGTGGCTCCTAGCAGTCAGGGGGGAAATGTTTTTTCGCGAAATACAGTGGCCCGTCTGATGGGTCGCTGCTGTTAGGTGGAGGAATAATTATTTTCTACGTAATAAGGAGGCACTTCCTTGCGGCTGCCGTGGACCCAGCTGCCAGCCTCTCCATGTACAGTACTCTTCTAATGGAACTTGGTCGTTGACCACATTGACCATGCCACGCCAAGAGCACCATGGTGGTGGACGACGGCGAGGCCTAGGAAGGGGACAATGCGGAGCCAGGGGAGACGCGGCAGTGGAAGCCCGCGCGGAGAGGAGTATGAGGGTTCACTGGTTCTGCTGCGGTGTGAGGCTGCCATCGCCGCAGAATAATAGGGGGTGTGGGTGAGTAGAGGGATGCCCTGGCCAGCGGTGGGAGTAGTAGGGGGCGGTGAGGCCTGCGCGGCAGCACAGCCGGCCACGGTAGGTGGGAGCAGGCGGTCCCGTCGGCGCTGCTTTGGCGGCTGGAGCAAGAAGATAAGAGATTGAAGAAACACGACGGCCGTTGGATTGACATCCAACCGTTACGTCTGCTAGAATCGTTTGTTGACGTATATAATAACTAATTTTTTTTGCATACGCGTCAACTTAACAGGCCCACAAGTCAGACCACTCTCTGTTTTTTTTAATAATTTATATATTGCTCATTGCAACTTCTTATGCAATTTATTGCAGTCATTTTTTTTGGTTGGCCAGGGCCAATTTCGCATATTTCTATGGGTTCCAAACTATTTTTAATACCGAAATGTCGAGCCAGATTTAAAGTACTTTGAATATATATTTAAATTAGGTTAATGCCTAGTGAAATAGGAATCTGAAAATGTGAAAAATTCAGAAATTATAAAGTAATTGCCAATTTGTCATCTGTTTTTATATTTACAACCCATATCATATTACTTTCAAGATTTGGAGGCGTCTTGAAAGAGTTGCAGCCCATCAGGGCGTAGAAAAATAAGTAGGCCTGGATTGGGTATTCTTCAGAAAAAATAAAGTGGGCTCATTTTCACAAAGAAAAAATAGATGGGCTGGTCACATGGTGAACATAAAATATAAGCCTGGGCTAGACGGGCCACAGCCCAGTTCAAACCCTGCTCCGTCTCAACAAAAACATAAAAAATACTGCTCGAGCAGCTACGTCCCAGGTGTCAGCCGATCTTGTGATGTTCTCTTGTCTATTGACTATATACGCAAACAATGCCGTGGGTCCCAGATGTCAGGAGAACACTAGGAGGAAGCATTTTATTTTTCCATACGCTGACATGGTGGGCCCCTACTTTCATCCTCTCCACGTACTTCTGCTGATTCCTGTTGTTTGTTGACCATGTTGACAACACGAGAGGGGCGGCGCCGCGGCGAGCGCCCCAAAGCTCGTGGAGGACGTCGGCGTTAACGATTTAGGAGATGGAGGGGCGGCGATGCGTGCACTCAAGCGCAACCAGCCATGGGAGGCGAATGCAGGCGGCTCCGTCGGTGCTGGTTTGGTTTTAGCGGCTGGAGGAAGACAAGACTGAACAAACACGACAGACTGTAAAAGCAACAGGAGTACTTAACAACCTTAACTGAAACCAGCAGGGGCACTTAACAACCAAAGCTGAAAGCAGTATGAGTACTTATACGGGTTCAACCGTACAAAGCACGCCTCGAACAGTGCTACTTTGCCTACAGTTAACCAAGGTTGAGGCCGCCAAGCCCCAGGACAAGGCCCAGGCGCCACCCCGCGCATCTACAACCTTCTGAAAGCGGCTTCATCTCACAATGTGGTCAATAAACAGGATATTCACTTTAGAGCCATGGAAAAGCATGAACATAATCTTCTGTCCTATTCTCCAAGATGGACGGGCCTTCATTATTTGAGACCACCTATGAATAAGTATCTTTTCACCTCCAAGGGGAATGGAGTAGGTCGACATAAACATCATGTTGTGACCAAGCGCAAGTCTGACCGACCATGGTCAGGAATCTGTATAGGAACAATAGAACTGGGTAGTTTCTGTTTCAAGAAGATCATAGCTGTAAAATTGTGTATAAGCAATAGTTTATGAACAACATATATAATAGAAAACAGCTCATACCATAAGTTTCTCGACACAGTTGGACCTGTTCAACGAGTGCAGCAGTGGCACACATATCCCACGTGGTCTTCCACCATTGAAACGCCCCACAAGGACCTCAAGATGATCAATAAAGTGTAGGAACTTGTGGATGTCGTCCCAGTCAACTTCAGTGCCATCAGTAACAGCCGAGTTATTACAGAGTAACAAACTAGCAGACTGCTTAACTCTAAAAAAACCTACAGGTGCCACCAATTATATAAGAAAATATTAGTTAGAAGTAGCATCTTAGTGAGAGATTCGTTGCTACTTCTAAAGTTAAATTGTGATTAGTTAGACAGAATAGGTGGATTAAGAAGTAATTGAGGCAACAAGCAAGAACCAGATACAAAACTAACATGGATGAACAATTGGAATGACGTCGGGGTGGAAGATCGCAGTGAAGATTAGACCAGGTTCTGCTATTTCCATCAACATTCGTGCGCCAACTTTCAGTCTGTAACACTTGAGAAAGTTTATCCAAGTTCGGCCATAAAAAAAGCAGCGATCTTCTTGGTTCATGAACCCAACTCAGAACTTATATCCATGGCTTGTCTTCACTGTGACCATTAAACTAGTGTATTCAGTTATGGCAAGGCCGAGCATCTTGAGTACATGTGTTCTGGCAGAGCAAATAATGCACTGCAGGAAAAATAATATGAGAAGACAATGTATTGCCTATCCAAATATAGAAATAACTTCCTCCTTCACGTCAGTGTTGACCATCGTACTAGTACTACCTTTTATCCAAATATAGCAATCCAAATTTCCAAATTAGTCGACAGCATGTTCAAAAAAACCCACCCTCCTAGATAGAAAAGAGGATTCTAGGAACATACTGTGCGCGTTTTAAAATCTTGTGTTAGGATGAGAAGGAACAAGTGTGGCGTCTCGCCGAGGGCGCAGAAACCTGTAGGGTCCTCGCACTTTGGGCACTGCAAATGAAACACACTAGATTCAGTAGGAAGAAAAATGCATCAGCGGCAGCGGCTGCTATCCTAGGATTACCTGCGACCAAGGGACTTGGATTTATCGGGGATGGATGAAGAATCCGTACCTGGTTCTCCATGAGAAAACCCTATTCAATCGCCGAGAGGGGGTTTTCTCTGAACAAGCAGACGAGGGAGAAGGGGATTCAGGCCCAGTGAAATATTGTCGCTTCGTCCGTCCAGCTTACTGCTAAAGCTAGAACCGAGGTGATTTGATGACTCATTGGGCATTACTGTGGCGCTACGATCGGGGTGTGTCTACCATGCAGTTGTGCACTCTAATTTGTGCATATGGCACGTGCACCCATTGCCGGTTGCCCCACATATCAGCGAAAGGAAGTAGAAAGACAGGAGTAACTAGTTACACATAAATATATTTTGGACAGAGAGATACTCCCTCTATAAAGAAATATACAAATCTTTTATATCACAACTTTATACATAAGAAAAATCAAGGGGAATATATATATTCTCTATTTTTTTCTTATAAAAAGCAGAGTTGGTGATGATGGTGTGCCTGCCATCCTGCAATATAGGTCGTCCGATCTATATCTAATGGATATGAAGAAAACTATGACAATTTACCCGCACTCCTCTCCACATTTGTAGATAAGACCTTCCCTCGTTCATTTTTTTCTCCCACGAGATAAACTACTCATACAAATGCATCTTGATGTTCCATGCAACGCACGGCCATCTTGCTAGTAATTATAAAAAATAGAGTTGTTTTTAACACAGTATAGACGAGTTGGTGATGATGGTGTGCCTGCCATCCTGCAATATAGGTCGTCCGATTTATATCTAATGGATAGGAAGGAAACTATGGAAATTTTGCAAAAAGGTACCCACACACCTCTCCACATTTGCAAATAAGGCCTTCCCTCGTTCATCCTTTTCTCTCACAAGATAAAATACTCATATGAATGCATCTTAATGTTACGTGCAAAGCACGAGCATTATGGGGGTTCAGCTGAGAATATAATACTCAGACATGCTCACAGTTCTGGACTTTGGGCCGCAGGCCCACCCTGCATGATTGGGGGCCCATGTGTTCTACCTCAGCGCTTTTCATATTGCAAGCGATCGGTACGGCGCTGGTTTTAGATGCTGTCGCAAGGCGAATACACAAAATTGAATAAAGCATGGCAGCTGTTGGAATGAAATCGAACGACAGTTCGTAACCAGCAATGAGAGTTGCAATTCTATCATCGATATACCATGTGATAAAAAACTGTCGTAGTATTTATACACACATGACACTTGTTTCACCATGCCAGATGATTACATCAAAATCTCTCAGAGGATAGATCAGTTCGGCAGTTGCATGCTGCTACTGAAGAATTTCAAAGTTGATTTGGACTAGCTCTCCTTGTCGAGAAAGTTCGATTTTGACATCATCCCCTACCGCAAGATATGATTTAGATTTGAACCTTGACCATCCTTTAGCATCAATCATCATGCGACCATCCTTTGTACTTACGGTATATTGAGCAGGTTCATTCACACCAAGGCTGCGCATGGTAAGAGAAATTTGGCCGCGGTCGCCCGGATTGTAGAACGACTCCCTCGTTGCTCTAGGAATTATCTGTTTGCAAACAAGAAGACATAGCCAAACAGTTAGATCAACATAGTGAATCTTGTAAAACAACATGGAAAGAAACAAGAATGAAGCACTTGGGCGGCCAATGCTTACCAAGAAGGTGGACATGTCGGTTTTTGTAAGGAGTTTGGTATATGAAGTGCGAACTGCAGCCCAGTCTATTGCCGGTGCAGCTGCTCGTTCGGTTGCCGCTGCACGGGCCGGAGCAGATGCAAGTGCAAGTGTTGGTGCAGGTGCCGAAGCCGCTGCTGCTGCCGGAGATGGTGCTCCTTGTAGAGCTGGTGCCGGTGTCGGAGCAGGTGCCGGTGTCGATGCCCGATCCTCCGGTAGATTAGACTGATCCGCTGACGCGGTCAGTGCCCAATCCTTAGCTGGATCAGACTGAGCTGCTACCGCTGTTAGTGCTAGAGCAACTGTCGTTGTTCGATCCATTGCTGAAGGTGGTACCGATGTGCGAGACAGCGGCGATCGTGTCTGGTATGCTATGATCAGCTTTCTAACTTGACAAGGATCCGTGACCATGATCCAGGTTTTTTCTTCATTTCTTTTAAACGCGAGAAGGACTAATTGTGGCATTTTTCTTAAACCAAACTGCAGTTCATCATAGGGATTCAGCTTGTACACAGACAACAGACTGATCCAATTTTTCCAGTAATATAAGTGATGGACAGTGCCTTCGTTACTGACATGACATAAGAAGTGAAACCTGCAAAAATAGCCATCGTAGAGCAAACGAAATGGTTTATTCTATGATGAATCTCACATGGCAAAACCTGCATCGTAAAATTGCAGGAAAAGAAAGAAAACATGAAATTAAATCAATAAGATTTAGACAGTAAATCAATAAGATTTACTTGATGTGACATGAGTGAATCCTTACCAGGAAATCACTATGTTGAAATACTAAACAGAAGATTGGTTGTCCAAGTACGGGTGGCATGCAGGGGCCCCGCCTACTCCCACAAGCAGGACAGTCCAAAGGTCGTGACAAATCGTATGGACTGAACATCCATGGGACTAGAAATCCTGGTGGGTGCGATAAACCCTGCAATGCATATAGATATTGGATTGTAACCATAATTGATAAACTGTCCTCACAAAAAAGATGATCTGGATACTTCAAAATATATAGACTAAATTGAATGGACAGACATTAACATAGACTGTTCTCAGGACTGACCACACACCAAAAGCGGCAGTACTAATAAACAATACAGGGTTCACAAACACAAATCAAGTACTGAACAATAGTACTTACTGCAGACAAGCAAAGTTGCACTAATTAGACTCTGCAGACTATTTCTTGCCACCGACCTACGAGATGAACCCCGCATAACAGACTAGGCCATGGACTTCGTGAGAGATGTCTACATGCACCATCACCATCTCGTCAACCTTGGAGAACCTAACAGAGTGGTCTTTCCACTCATAAACATGATGATGAATACAGGCCGCATCAGATTTGTTGGGAAGCTTTACAGGAACCACACCCTTCGTAATCAATGGTACAGCCAGGAAATTGTTGTGGTCAAGTACAGCCTTGAGAACATGCCTGACAACAATGCTACAGGAAAACACTAGTTCAGGACACGTGGCGACAAGGACACATCAGCTGGATATTTTAGCAGTAGAACTCATGCCCAGGTCTTCCAGTTCACACGACATGACTTTGAGAACTTCATCTCCACCGCGGACCTGGTTCTAATTCAAACATAAACCATATTTTATTACTACCTCCGTTCAGAAATATAAGATGATTTTCGATATTATACTCCATATATGACTACATATACGCACAGAAATGAGTGAACAAAGACACTAGAACATGTCTTCAAAGGCATGTGAGCAGAGGGATTATTTGCAATATCCATAACACAAGTTACTGAGGCAAATATACCCTCTTCAAAGGTAGCATTGATGTTCATAAAGTACTCCCTCCGTCCCAAAATTCTTGCCTTAGATTTGTCTAGATACAGATGTATCAACTCACAGATTAATTTTATCTAGAGAAATCTAAGACAAGAAATTTGGGACAGAGGGAGTATTTGGAAGTAATCTATAAGATATCAGTGTCAACCTCTCGCTTGTTTTGGTCGAAAGAGGAATTTGAACCATCATTTGGCACACTAAAATCACATGCAAAATCACCCAGAAAGTTGTACTACCAGTACCAGCACTGCGTGTTAAATGAAGAAACACGAACAAGATCGAGAATAAGATCGTCAATAAGAGACATTACCTGGACTTGCTTAATGAGGGATCCCGGAGAGGGGGGCTTGGACAGGGCGATGGCTTTGAGCTTGTCAACGGTAGTCTCGGCGGGGTGCTTGCGCTTCTTCGTACCATGAGCCTTGACGGTTTTGGCCAGAGCCATAGACATCACGTCGACCGGTGCTCCAGTGTCCATCCAAGAGAGGAAGCTGAGAGAGAAGAGTGAAAGGAGGAACGAGATGAGGGAGAAGCGAAGCGAGTGGGGTTTTCTTCAAGAGAGGAAGCTGAGAGAGAAGAGTGAAATGATGGTTGCTTCGTCCGTCCAACTTAATGCTGGAAAGGAGGGGGGTTTGTGATTTGACGGCTCATTGGGCATTACTGCGGCGCTTCAATCGGGGTAGTTTACCGTCACTCTACTACGGAGTAATTTAGTGCATGGCTGGTGGACCCAGGTGCTGGCTGTCCCACATGTTGGCGAAAGTGAGTAATTTAGTGCATGGCTTGAGGAGGATCCGCACGGTAGAGCGTGTCCACTATTTTTCTGAAGAAAAAAATGATTACAACAAGTGTTTCCACTCTTAGGACGGAGGAGTGCGAAACACGGCAGCCACTTGAACATACACAGTGATCCTACTACCAGGCATGTGCAGTGGTTCATACGTCAGTACTACATAATCTTGTTGCTAGTGTAGTAAGATATGACGATAACAAATGATGTTGTGCACATGTCAACTATATGTAACATAGTACCGCTTTTTCGACTGTCTGGTCGAGAATGAACGGTGAGATCAATGTTAACAGAAGTAGGTCTACAGCGCACGGAGAGTACGGTGCTATAGTACTCCACGAAACATGAACCATATGAAGCACGAATAGTGTTAGACAGGGTGTATGAAGGGTGCACGGGATGGGAGCAAAAGTTCCCTTCTCGACCCACTTTTGGGTGTTTGCCAGAGTGCATGAAGGGTGCATGAGTCCACACTAGTAGGTTAACACAAATACACGAAGAGGAAACAACTATATTGAGATGAGAATGCAACCAAACACACCCACACGCTTTGTGCTATAGTGACTGATCTGCACCGTCTGATTTTGATCCAACGGTCATGTTGCGCCGAGACATGGACATGCCCATGCGGAGGGCGCCTAAACACCACTGAAGTCCCTCTGCTTCTCGAGGTGCACGGCCTTGGTGATGCAGGGTGCAACCGCCCGCAGAGCCCGCTCCTGGTCGACGGGAGCCAGCTCGTCAAAGACGGCGTCCAATGGCACGAATGGATTCCGGTGACGGAGCCCTGAAAGGATTCGCCCGGCAACAGCGACGGCAGCCTGCAACCCCTCCTTGTCTAGCTCAGCCCCCACCATCGTGCGGAGACGGCTTAGCTCCTCGGAGATATAGGTGAAGAAGGATACCATGTCAGGAAGCAGCAGCTCGTTGAAGTCGACCGGGCGGTCGAACGGGTTTAGCCCGACGGACGACATCGTCACGCTGGCACGACGGTAGGCATTGCGCAGCCGCAACACGTGCGTGGCAACTTGGTTCACCAAGTGGCTGAGGAGATCCTGGACCTCGTCACGATCGGCCCTCTCGCGCTCCAGCCGGCTCCCCTGATGGCCTATCGTATCTCCCACTTTCTGCAGCAACACAGCTGACGCCTCGAGCATCTTTGTGGTGGACTCCTGCCGCTTTTGAAGCTCTGTGAACTCCCACACTTAATGAAGGAGCATGGCACTCCGCTCCTCCTTGAGCTCACGGAGCTCCACGTCCTTGGCCCTGAGCTCCGCATCCTTGGCCTGGAGCTCCTGTGTTAGGTGCCTCACCTCGCACTCAGTGATCTGCTGCGTCGCCATGGCACCAGGTAGAAGCAATGGGGAGAGGAAGCAAAGGGGGCGAAACGGCTGAAAGGCAATGCAATCTACGGGAAGGCGGAGGGAGCCAGCCGAGGAGCGGGGAATCTTTTGGTTTTCACAATGGTAAAACACGAGTCGACGACTTCTCACATCAGGGAGCAGTGGGTTTAACAGGCGCAGTCATCGTGACTAATTGCTGTCGCGCCTGCTCCCGTCAATCAAAAAATTAAAAATCCTGTCGCGCATGCTCCCATCAATCAAAAAAGTAAAAATCATGCCGCACCCAAACACCAGAGCTACGCCGCGGTGGATATTTAAATTTACCTGCTGGCAAGTAGATAAAAAAATTGTGAAAAAACAAATGTGGCGGCGGCCTAGCTAATCGGTCGAACTAGCCCAACTAGCTAGCCACCGTGCATCACTGATGTACTCGGCGGGAAAGGTGGTCTTTCGTGATTTGACGACTCATTTACTTGCTTCGGCGCTATGACCGAGGAGGACCCAGAAAGCCCGCGGTAGGGCGTCCCACATCAGGAAGAATATATGCGTGCAGCACCCGGGAGGACCCCGAAACCATGCGGTAGGGTGTGCCACGTCTCGGCACGGAGGAAAAATGTGCATGTAAAAATATACTGTATCAGACATAGTACCTATGGTTCGACCTCGAGACCCAACCAATCGGTCGAAAACACCCCACTAGCCACACAGCTTCATCATGCAAACGTGGCACGAAGGATAGATGTGGTTAGCTCTGTCTCGACCAGCCACAACGTCTCTTGTTCTAGGCGATTCTTCTATTTTCCAAGCTTTTTTTCAGTTGTAATAACACCGGCAAGCTAGCACCGCTCTTCGTGTGTGCCCGTGCAAAGGTTAGACTATGGAGAGAAGAGAAATTGAGATCGCAAACCTGGGACCCACCAGTAAGTGAGTAAACGGTCATGCACGTGTTGACGAGGCACTCCCTCTACTCTACTCAACGTAATACTGTATAAAATCAAGTTATCGGAAAAAGCCAACAACCGTTGTTGTTTCAGGCTACCGACTTACGCTTTGTAGTCCAGGTTGCCAATTCGAATCTCGTCTTTCAGATTTTTTAGTTTTAGGTCCAAATTTGATTAATGACAAGTGGGACCCCCGTGTGTTGTTCCGATATTTCAGTGTATGATGTTTTTTCTTGAACAAACACTTTGCGTGGTTAGACAAATAACGGCACGAGTTACACGTATTTTTCAAGTTTACGAACAAAAATGACAGCGGCATAGAATATCACATCCACCCCGCAGCTTAGATGCTATGGTGATACGAGTTTTTACACCGTTGGAAGTGAGATCCAATGGCTTGGGAGTAGTCTTTGTAATTACGCGCAATTTCCAAACTCTCCAAAGTTTTTTTTTGCAAATAAAACATTCAGGCCTCGTGTGTGCTGGTGCATCTTTGATCCAACGGTTCCCCGTTGCTCATATTAGGTGCTCCCCATAGCTTAATTACCCGCTACGGTGATATGAGCATCTAGGTCGTATGATCAGTGATCAGATGGCACATGCGTAGTACTTGTACTTTCTGCGCATTTGCCAAACTCTCTTAGACGTATATTGCAAAAACATTCAAACCTCCTATTGTGGGCCGTTAGATCTCAGTGAACTCGTATCACCATAGAATGTACGGTGCGGGAGAACCTCATCTTCTCCCGTGTGAGAAATCATAAGGTGTTATCGCAGCTTGGATGCTACGGTGATACGAGCTTCGGGGTCGTTTGATCTGAGATCCAATGGCATCTGAGCAGTCTTTGTGCTTGTAAGCAGTGGTCGAACTCTTCTGGGGCTTTTCTGCAAAAAAACATTCGAACCACTGAGGAGGTGTTGGGTCAAAAATCTAACGACTCCGAAGAGCTTGTATCACCAAAGCATCTAAGGTGTGGTAGCACATGATATTCTTACATACAGGAGAATATGATGTCCTCCTTCATCTTAGATGCTACGGTGATACGAGCTTCGAGGTTGTTGGATATGGGATCCAAGGGCATCTGAGTAGTTTTTGTACAAATTGTGTGCAATTCTCAGACTCGTCAAGGTTTCCTGTACAAATATTAAGACACATCATGTGAGAGTCTGTATATATCTCAGATCTACAAGCTCCAAGCAACTCGTATCGGCATATAGCATCTAAGGTATGGGGGCACATGATATAATCCCGGGGAGGAGGGGTGGGGTGCACAACCAATCGGTGGTTGGGGGGGTGGGGACAAATATAATCTAAACAACCCTAAACAGAGCTCCACAATTTTATCTAAGGTCGAGGGGTTGACCCCCGACAATCATAGCTCCGCCTAAACACAACATTTGCATGTACTGTAGTACTAGACTTAATGTTCATGTTTTAGTTTCATGTTCATTTTAAATATTGAACTGAGGACCATGCATGACTTACATTTTACTCCCTTCATTCCTAAATATTAGTCTTTTTAGAGATTTCAAATGGACTGGCACATACGGATGTATATAGACATATTTTAGAGTCTAGATTCACTCATTTTGCTCCATATGTAGCCACTTGTTGAACTCTCTAAAAGACTAATATTTAGGAATAGAAGGAGTATTTTTGAATTCGTGTCATACATGCATGGTTTGGAAAAATAGATGCATTATACTTATTGGATTGTTGTTGTGTTCGTGCGTGTGTGTCTGTGTGTGTGTGTGTGGTCATATGCTTGATACATACAAAGTTTTCTCACCTCCATATTGTTCATCTTTTAAATTTGAATTTGCATTGGAAAACTTACTAGGGATACCATGAAATGTGAAATCCACGTTGAGATCACTATATCACAAACTCACTCTAATTCAACAACTCGCCATAAATCAATTACCACGTTGAGAATGGTAGGACCCAACGGCGTACCAGCCAGACCTTGGCTCGTGTTGATCCTCAAAAAAATAAAAAAATAAAAAAACTGGGCTCGTGTCCTTCGGTGGTGTGCGTGGTACGCACATTAGGCAACCCCAACCAGTCGAGCCTCAGCGTTTCGAGTCGAAATATCTGGCGGCCAGAATTCCAGCCCTACGAAATTCCCCTCATGTCCCCGGTCCATAATGACTACCGATGAACAATGGAGGGATGCTTTAGTAACTATACAACGTTACCTACCGTCACTACGAAAAAAAGACACATCTGTGACATTTTGGGCCGAACAAAAAAAAATTCTGTCATACATATGACACTGACGATAATTGTGATAAAACCCGGTATCATTATAGATGTGGTGGGCTCCTACTTCTATGAAAAAAAATCATGACAGAAAATGGGCTTTTCGTCCTGGGAGGGCCGGAGACGCAGCTGCATGACATTCTTTGGGCCATCCATGACGGAGAAAAACATGGTAGAAGCAAGGGCGAGGAAAATTTCGGGGAGTTCCCGGTTACGGTGGGTGGTCGGGGACCGAGCGATGCGCGTTTATCTCGTACACGCACGTGCGTGTGTGCGAGGCGTTGCCTCTAACTGAACCCGAGCGAGGCATTGGGATCTAAATGAACCCGAGCGATTGCACTGCAGGCTATGCTTTACTGAACCCGAGCGATTGATCGATGGCTGTTAACTGAACCCGATCGAGCGATTCCTTCGCTACTGCTGCTAACTGAAGCTGGTCGATGCTGCCTCTCTGGATGAACAGTGAGCGTTGCGGGGGGGTTTGGATGAACAGTGAGTGGCGGGAGTGGATGAACAGGACCCGTGGCGTTGCCTCTGGATGAACAAGACCCCGATCGATCAAGCCGGTTGGTGCCGGATGAACAGGACCCCTTGGAGGGCTGGATGAACAGGACGACCCCGTTGAGGGCTGGATGAATAGTAGACGGTGGAGAGGTGGATGAACAGTAGCCCGTGGAGAGGGGTGGTTGAACAGTAGCCGTTGGAGTAGCGCGCGGTGGAGGCTGGATGAACAGGAGCCCATGGATGAACAATCGCAGGTGTTGGCTGGAGCAGGTTGACGGTGGATGAACAGTAGCCCGTGGAGGCTGGAGGATGTTGATGGTGGAGATGAACAGTATCCCGTGGAGTCCCATTTTGCGGTACGCCACACCCTTGCCGATGAATAGGACCCCCGTTTCGACCGTAGCGCTCCAACACAAGTCTGTTTCGTCCGTTTAGCGGTACGCCACACCCCTCCCGATCAACAGGACCCCCGTTTCGACCGTAGGAGGTCAGTTTCCTCCATTTTGCGGTACGCCAGACCCCTCCCAATGAGCAGGATCCCGTTTCGAACGTGGCCGGTCGAACACAAGGTCGTTTCCTCTGTTCTGCAGTACGCCTGGCCTCTTTTCCATCGCCTGTTCCGTCGAAGCCCTCCCGATGAACACGACGATGCATTCCGTTCCGACCCAGCCGGTTGGCTCCCCATGAACACGACGACGACGTTGTTTCACCGTTCTGACCCAGCCATGTACACGAGCCCTGACCGTACGTATATATGCGCGAGTAGGCGTTCGAGACCCCGCCCGTATGTACACATACGTGGCCGTATTTTCTTTCTTGCACCCTGGACGTTGTACGTACGTGTACATGCTACGTGCACGCCTCTACTACGACACGTGTGCGCCTCTACTACGACACATGTGTGCCTCTACATCCACCAGTATGTACGTACACGTTCACGACCAGAATGACAACGCTACGTACGCTTCGACCAGGTGGGTCCCGACTGTCAGGCACTTCCTTGCATGCGAAGATGTAGCTGGTGGGACCCACCAGTCAGGGGGACGAATCATTTTTTTCGTACACACTTCCTTGCATGCGAAGATGTAGCTGGTGGGTCCCAGCAGTCAGGGGGGCGAATCTTTTTTTTTTGCCCGGACGCATTTCCTTGCATGTGAAGATGTAGCTGTTGGGTCCCAGCAGTCAGGGGGAAATGTTTTTTTTTGCGTAATACCATGGCACGTCCGGTGGGTCCCTGCTGTCAGGTGGAGGTATCATTATTTTCTGCGTAATAAGGAGGCACTTCCTTGGTGCGGCCATGGACCCAGCTGTTAGCCTCTCCAAGTACAGTCCACGTCCGATGGATGTTGTTCCTTGACCCCGTTGACCAAGTCGCGCGGAGAGCACCAGGGTGGTGGACGACGGCGAGGCCTAGGAAGGTACGACGTGGAGCCGGGGAAGACGCGGCAGTGGAAGCCTGCACGGAGAGGAGTACGAGGGTTCACCGGTTCGGCTATGGTGTGAGGCTCCCGTCGCCGCAGAATAACAGGGGGTGTGGGTGAGTAGAGGGATGCCCTGGACAACAGTGGGAGTAGTAGGGGCGCTGAGGCCTGCGCAGTAGCACAGCCGGCCATGGGAGGTGGGAGCAAGCGGTCCCGCCGGCATTGCTTTGGCGGTTGGAGCAAGAAGATCAGAGATTGAAGAAACACGACGGCCCTTGGATTGACATCCAACGGTTACGTCTGCTAGAATCGTTTGTTGACGTATATAATAACTAAAAAAATCTTGCATACGCGTCAACTAAACAGGCCCACAAGTCAGACCACTCCTTCTTTTTTTAATAATTTATATATAGCTCATGGCAACTTCTTATGCAATTTATTGTAGTCATTTTTTTTGGTTGGCCAGGGCCAATTTCGCATATTTCTGTGGGTTCCAAACTATTTTTAATACCGAAATGTCGAGCCAGATTTAAAGTACTTTGAAGATATATTTAAATTAGGTTAATGCCCAGTGAAATAGGAATCTGAAAATGTGAAAAAAATTATAATGTAATTGCCAATTTGTCATCTGTTTTTATATTTACAACCCATTTCATATTACTTTCAAGATTTGCAGGCGTCTTGAAAGAGTTGCAGCCCATTAGGGCATAGAAAAATAAGTAGGCCTGGATTGGGTATTCTTCAGAAAAAATAAACTGGGCTCATTTTTACAAAGAAAAAATAGTTGGGCTGGTCACATGATGAACATAAAATATAAGCCTGGGCTAGATGGGCCACGGCCCAGTTCAAACCTGCTCCGTCTCAACAATAACAAAAAAAATACTTCTCGAGCAGCTACGTCCCAGGTGTCAGCCGATCTTGTGTTGTTCTCTTGTCTATTGACTATATACGCTCACAATGTCGTGGGTCTGAGATGTCAGGAAAACACTAGGAGGAAGCATTTTATTTTTCCATACGCTGACGTGGTGGGCCCCTACTGTCATCCTATCCACGTACTTCTGCCGATTCTTGTTATTTGTTGACCATGTTGACAACGCGAGAGGGCGGCGCCGCGGCAAGCACACCAAACTGCGCGAAGGACGTCGGCGTGAATGATTTAGGAGACGGTGGGGCGGCGATGCGTGCGCTGAGGCGCAGCCAGCCGTGTGAGGTGGAAGCAGGCGGCCCCGCCGGCGCTGGTTTAGTTTTGGCGGCTGGAGGAAGACAGGACTGAAGAAACACGACATACTATAAAAGCAGCAGGAGTACTTAACAATCTTAACTGAAACCAGCAAGGGCACTTAACAACCAAAGCTGAAAGCAGTATGAGTACTTATACAGGTTCAACCGTACAAAGAACGCCTCGAACAGTGCTACTTTGCCTACATTTAACCAAGTGTGAGGCCGCCAAGCCTCAGGACCGCCACCCCGCGCATCCGCAACCTTCTGAAATCGGCTTCATCTTGCAATGTGGTCAATAAACAGGATATTCGCTTTAGAGCCATGGAATAGCATGAACATAATCTTCTATTGTCAGGACCCCGATCCTAAGTCACACCGATCTAGCATGTAACACATCCTATCACTTTGCGGCCTCACGCACGGTATTCCACGGGTGCCACCTTACCTGGCCTGGGACCGTTTGCGCCTTTTGGCTCACGTATATGATAGTGCCACTAGCATCCATATGACAAAGAACCCGGGCTGACATGGCTAGTCGTGAACCCAAAGTGGCACTAAGTTACAGGGACAGGCATACATGACCCAACAACGAACTTGTCGGTCATCAGCGAGTGAATCCAGGCTGTAGCACTGGGCCAGCAAGACTCTGGTGAACCGGGCTGTAGCGGGCTAACAGGACTCCGGAATTCATCGCGTGACATTTCCCTGAAGGGACAGACACAGGAACGAAGAAGGACACATGCCGGCCAACCTAAGTGTTCCGGAGCAGTAGCAAGCTACCATGGCTTAGTGGAAACACTAGGAGACATTTCCCGGTAAGAGAGGCTACTAAGGATAAACAACTAGATAGTCAGATCCCACACATACCAAGCATTTCGATAACATACACACAATATGCTCGATATGTGCAAATACAACATGGCATCACAACATGACTCTACAACTCAAGTATTTATTCAATAGGCTCCGAGGAGTGAGATATTACAAACATGGGTCTCATGACCCAACAATCAGAGCATACAAGTCAAAGCACATGCGGAAGCTTAACATGTCTGAGTACAGACATCTACAAATGAAAAGGGCTGAGAAGCCTGTCTATCTACCAGATCCTGCCGAGGGCACAAGATCGTAGCTAAGGTAACAAGCTAAACGGTGAAGTCCACATGGAACTACTAGCGAGACTGAAGTCTCTCTGCAAAAACAAAAATTAAGCAACGTGAGTACAAATGTACCTAGCAAGACTTACATCAGATCTAACTACATATGTATCATTATCAACAAGGGGATGGTGGGGCTTAACTGCAGCAAGCCAGCTTTGACTCGGTGGCTATCCTAAACTACGACTGCAAGAAACTCTTTTGAGGTGGCGCACACGAGTCCACATATTCACCATATCAATACACCACTATGGATCCGCTCCCGTCTCCCTACGAGAACGCCATCCATAGCACTCACGCTTATCTTGCGTATTTTAGAGTATCCACTTTCACTTCTCTATGAACTGTACAGGCAACCCAGAAGTCCTTTACCGCGGACACGGCTATTCGAATAGATAATGTTAAACCTGCAGGGGTGTACTTCTTCACACACGCTCTCGCCACTTACCGCCATGTACACCTCGTGTATCTCGGCAACCTTCAAGCGGAAGCTTGGCGAGGGAGTCGGCCACAACCTGACTAACCACTCAAGTCTCTCATCCAGGTTTATCGCCTATTCAGGTTCCATCCGCGAGGAGATCCGGCCAGGGTGTTGCTCACGGCCCCAAACGATGTGAGCAGGGTTCCCAAGCCCACCATCCGGGTGCCACTGTGCCTAGTCTGTCCCAAGCCCACCTGTACCGGGTGCCACTTGGTAGACTAATAACACTACCTACAAACACCAGAAACTAGTTGCAACTCCTGGACAGAGATCATGTTGATTAATAAGTCGAGAGGGGTCGAGTTACCGGAACCCAATGTGTGGTAGTAACTGTTCATGGATCACAAACACATAACTCAGTTCCTAAGGATGGCTTCAATGAGACAATCCACCATGTACTCCTACATGGCCTCTCACCGCTACCTTTACCAAATCGTGTTCACACACTTAGCTCACACACAGTAGGACATGTTCACACACCTCCAATTCATCCCCGATGAATCAGACCTGACCCAACTCTAAGCAGTAGAAGGCATGACAAACAAACATGAATGAGTAGGCACATCAGGGCCCAAACAACTCCTACTCATGCTAGTGGGTTTCATCTATTTACTGTGGCAATGACAGGTCCTGCAGAGGAAAAGGGGTTCAACTATCGCAGCATGTAACAGTTGAATCGGTGTTGTCCTAATGCAGTAAAAGAGAGCAGGAGCGAGAGAGTGGGATTGTATTGGAATGAACAAGGAGGTTTTGCTTGCCTGGCACTTCTGAAGATAATATAGATCTTCATCGGTGTCATCGAACTCATCGTCGGAACATCGTCTACTGAGAGGGGACAAATACCGACAAACAAGGAAGAAACACAATTAATGCAATGCACAATATGATGCATGATCATGACATGTCAATATGCTGTGGTTTGAGCTAATGCAACTAGCAGCAAGTTAAATGGAGTTGGTTTGAATCCAAGATTCAAATTCAAACTCCATATGTGATTTCTTAAATGCCATTTATATGATTTGTGCTAAACAGCAGCTATAAGTTGTTCTAACATGCATGAAAATGGTACAGATGGATAGATTGGTTTTTTCTGATCATTTTTCATATATAACTTATTTGATTTGGAGCTACGGTTGAATTTATATGATTTTTAGAAGTTTATACAATTTTCTGAAATAAATAAACCATTTAAGATTTATTTAAATTCCAGAAGAATTACCACGTCAGCATGATGTCACTGTGATGTCAGCGGTCAACAGGGCCGGTCTAGGTCAAACTGACCAGCGGGGCCCACTGGTCAGTGACTAACCTAACTAACCAAGTTAATTAACATTAATCTAATCCTAGCCTAGGTTAATTAAGGGCCTGGGCCACATGTTAGTGACACAGAGTTAGTTAGCGAGGCGATTAACCCCTAACAGTGGTGCTTAGCACTAACTAAAACTTAAATTAAATCAGTTAGGGGCCGGCCCCACATGTCATTGACTCAGGTGGGGTCCAGCCGGGGTCAAAGTGGGTCAAACCCACCGGCGACTTGACGCCGGCGAGGCCAGAAACGGTGGAGGGATCAGGATTCGCCGTCCAGCGTCCAAAAGGAGGGCGGAGGGGCGCTGCGTGCTGCTGGGAGTGCTCCTCATCTCCCTGTGCAAGCGACATGGGCTCCGGCGGCCGGAGTTGAGCGCGGCGTCGACCTCGGCGGCGGCCGGAGTTCGGGCGCACTCAGAAACGAGGCTGTGGTGGCCGTGGGGTGGCGTGCTTGGCTCCTACGGCACCTGCACGGCGCGGTGAGCACGCGGGTGTGCTCGGTTGGGAGTTGCGGTAGCTGTGGGCAAGGCGGCGAGAACCTCGGGCGGCGGCACGGTTCGGTCTCAGGCAAGATGGCGACTACGGCGTGCAGAACGAGACGGGAAGAGGAGGTTCGGGGGAGGAGCTCACTTCGGAGATGAAGAGCTGGTCAGCCAGCTCGGGGGAGGCCGGAGCTGAGCAGGGCAGCGAAGCGGATCTCCGGTGACCCGAGGTTGAAGAAGACGGCATGGACGGCGTTGCAGGGTCTCCCGCGGAGCGTTGCTCGGCGAGTAAGAAGAGGTGGTCGAGGTGGAGCTCGTGGTCAGCTGCAGAGGGCGAGGGAGAGGCGATAGCCATGGCTACGGTGAGCGACGGTGACGGTGGCGCTCGGGTGTGGCGGTGCAGAGGCGAGGGAGAGAACAGGGGGTCGAGTGAGCGAGTCGAACGGATTGGGACGGCACCGAGGAGGAGATTCATGGCATCGCGCTGTCCTCAGACGCAGGCAGGCAGCCTGGTGGCATGGCGCTTGCGCGCGCCCGTGCGTTGTCTCTGCCTCTGCCTACTGGCAGAGGTGGGAAACGACTGGCAACGGCCAGGTGGGCTAGGCCGGCTCCTTGGCCGCACAGGTAAGTGGCCCAGGTACTATCTCTCTCTCTATGTGTTGTTTCTATTAAATTATGTTTTCTATTTTTTTCTGCAAGTTCTGAGCTTTATTAAAAATGTCAGGGCATTTCCAAAAATCATGAAACTAATCATGACTACTGTTTGGAATATATCCAACAGTAAACATTTTAGTTTATGATTATTTGAGCATTTAAAATATTTAATAGCATTTAAATGCCCAAATGCAAATACCATAAGATTTAATTCAGAGCCCAAATATGTCATGGAAAAATGTGCAACACCTCTAGTTATTGCTTCTAGCATTTCCCAGAAATGATGAACATTTTTGAAAGCCATTTGGATTCACTGAAATTATTTTAGTTGAACCTAGTGAATTCCTTTGATGCTAGGGTTTAGGCAATCCCCATTTCAGGTTTAAAAGAAATTTAAACATGATGCAACACAAGACTAACTAGACCAGAGCATAACAAATCTAGGGATGTGACATCTGTCCTATTCTCCAAGATGGACGGGCCTTCATTATTTGAGACCACCCATGAATAAGTATCTTTTCAACTCCAAGGGGAATTGAGTAGGTCGACATAAACATCATGTTGTGACCAAGCGCAAGTCTGACCCGACCATGGTCATGCATCTGTATAGGAACAATAGAACCGGGCAGTTCCTGTTTCAAGAAGATCACAGCTGTAAAACTGTGTATAAGCAATAGTTTATGAACAACATATATAGCAGAAAACAGCTCGTACCATAAGTTTCTCGACACAGTTGGACCTGTTCAACGAGTGCAGCAGTGGCACACATATCCCACGTGGTCTTCCACCATTGAAACGCCCCACAAGGACCTCAAGACGATCAATAAAGTGTAGCAACTTGTGGATGTCGATCCAGTCAACTTTAGTGCCATCAGTAACGGTCGAGTTATTACAGAGTAACAAACGAGCAGACTGCTTAACTCTAAAAAAACCTACACGTGCCACCAATTATATAAGAAAATATTAGTCAGAAGTAGCATCTTCGTGAGAGATTCGTTGCTACTTCTAAAGTTAAATTGTGATTAGTTAGACAGAATAGGTGGATTAAGAAGTAATTGAGGCAACAAGCAAGAACCAGATACAAAACTAACATGGATGAACAATTGGAATGACATCAGGGTGGAAGATCGTAGTGAAGATGAGACCAGGTTCTGCTATTTCCATCAACATTCGTGCGCCAACTTTCAGTCTGTAACACTTGAGAAAGTTTATCCAAGTTCGGCCATAAAAAAAGCAGCGATCTTCTTGGTTCATGAACCCAACTCGGAACTTATATCCATGGCTTGTCTTCACTGTGACCATTAAACTAGTGTATTCAGTTATGGCAAGGCCGAGCATCTTGAGTACATGTGTTGTGGCAGAGCAAATAATACACTGCAGGAAAAATAATATGAGAACACAGCATGTTCAAAAGAAACCCACCCTCCCGGATAGAAAAGAGGATTCTAGGAACATATTGTGCACGTTTCAAAATGTTGTGTTAGGATGAGAAGGAACAAGTGTGGCGTCTCGCCGAGGGCGCAGAAACCTGTGGGGTCCTCGCAATTTGGGCACTGCAAATGAAACGCACTAGATTTAGTAGGAAGAAAAATGCATCAACGGCGGCGGCTGCCATCCTAGGATTACTTGCAACCAAGGGACTTGGATTTATCGGGGATGGATGAAGCTATCGTACCTGGTTCTCCATGAGAAAACCCTATGCAATCACCGAGAGGGGGTTTTCTCTGAACAAGCAGACGAGGGAGAAGGGGATTCAGGCCCAGTGAAATATTGTCGTTCGTTTGTCCAGCTTACTGCTAAAGCTGGAAAGGGGGGGTTGTGATTTGACGACTCATTGGGCATTATTGTGGCGCTACGACCGGGGTGTGTCTACCGTGCAATTGTGCACTCTAATTTGTGCATATGGCACGTGGACCCCGTTGTCGGTTGCCCCACATATCAGCGAAAGGAAGTAGAAAGACAGGAGTAACTAGTTACACATAAATATATATTTTGACAGAGAGATACTCCCTCTGTAAAGAAATATACAAACCTTTTATATCACAACTTTATACATAAGAAAAATCAAGGGGAATATATATAACATATATCTCTACTCTTATAAAAAAACAGAGTTGGTGATGATGGTGTGCCTGCCATCCTGCAATATAAGTCGTCTGATTTATATCTGACGGATAGGAAGGAAAATGGAAATTTTGCAAAAAGATAGCCACTGCCACTCAACATTTGCAAATAAGGCCTTCCCTCGTTCATCCTTTTCTCCCACAAGATAAACTACTCATACAAATGCATCTTGATGTTCCGTGCAACGCATGGGCATCTTGCTAGTAATTATAAAAAACAGAGTTGTTTTTAACACAGTATAGACGAGTTGGTGATGATGGTGTGCCTGCCATCCTGCAATATAGGCCATCCGATTTATATCTGACGGATAGGAAGGATACTATGGCAATTTTCCAAAAAGGTACCCACACACCTCTCCACATTTGCAAATAAGGCCTTCCCTCGTTCATCCTTTTCTCTCACGAGATAAAATACTCATACAAATGCATATTGATGTTACGTGCAACGCACAGGCATTATGGGAGTTCAGCTTTTTCTGTGGGGGTTTAGCTGAGAATATAATACCCAGACAGGCTCACAGTTCTGGACTTTGGGCCGCAGGCCCACCCTGCATGTTTGGGGGGCCATGTAGTCTACCTCAATGCTTTTCATATATTGCAAGCGATCGGTATGCCGCTGGTTTTCGATGTTGTCGCAAGGCGAATACACAAAATTGAATAACGCACGGTAGCTATTGGAATGAAATCGAACGACAGTTCCTAACCAGCAATCAGAGTTGCAATTCTATCAACGATATACCATGTGATAAATAATACTGCCGTACTACTTATGCACACAGGACACTTGTTTCACCATGCCAGATTATTACATCAAAATCTCTCGGAGGATAGATCAGTTCGGCAGTTGCGTGCTGCTACTGAAGAATTTCAAAGTTGATTTGGACCAGCTCTCCTTGCTGAGAAAGTTTGATTTTGACATCATCCCCTACCGCAAGATAAGATTTAGATTTGAACCTTGACCATACTTTAGCATCAATCATCATGCGACCATCCTTTGTACTTAGCAGGTTCATTCACACCAAGGTTGCGCATGGTAAGAGAAACTTGGCCGCGGTCGCCCGGATTGTTGAACGACTCCCTCGTTGCTCTAGGAGTTCTCTGTTTGCAAATAAGAAGACATACCCAAACAGTTAGATCAACATAGTGAATCATGTTAAACAACATGAAAAGAAAAAAGAACAAAGCACTTGGGCGGCCAATGCTTACCAAGAAGGTGGACATGTCAGTTTTTATAAGGACTTTGGTATATGACGTGCGAATTGCAGCCCAGTCTGTTGCCGGTGCAACTGCACGGGCCGGAGCAGATGCAAGTGCAAGTGTTGGTGCAGGTGCCGAAGCCGCTGCTGCTGCCGGAGATGGTGCTCCTTGTAGAGCTGGTGCCGGTGTCGAAGCAGGTGCCAGTGTCGATGCCCGATCCTCTGGTAGATCAGACTGATCCGCTGACGCGGTCGGTGCCCAATCCTTAGCTGGATCAGACTGAGCTGCTACCGCTGTCAATGCTAGAGCAACTGTCGGTGCTCGATCCGTTGCTGAATATGGTACCGTTGTGCGAGACAGCGGCAACCGTGTCTGGTCTGCTATGATCAGCTTTCTAACTTGACTAGGATCCGTGACCGTGATCCATTTTTTTTCTTCATTTCTTCTAAACGCGAGAAGGACTAATTGTGGCGTTTTTGTTAAACCAAACTGCAGTTCATCATAGGGATTCAGCTTGTACTCAGACAATAGACTGATCCAATTTTTTCCAGTAATATAAGTGATGGACAGTGCCTTCGTTACTGACGCGGCATAAGAAGTCAAACCTGCAAAAATAGCCATCGTAAAACAACCCAAAATGTTTATTCTGTGATGAATGTCACATGCTAAAACTTGCATCATAAAATTACAGGAAAAGAAAGAAAACATGACATTAAATCAATAAGATTTAGACAGTAAATCAATAAGATTTACTTGATGTGACACGAGTGAATCCTTACCAGGAAATCACTATGTTGAAGTACTAAATAGAAGATTGATCGTCCAACTACGCGTGGCATGCAGGGGTGCCCTCCTACTTCCACAAGCAGGACAGTCCAAAGGTCGTGACAAATCGTATGGACCGAACATCCATGGGACTGGAAATCCTGGTGGGTGCGATAAACCCTGCAATGCATACAGATATTGGAGTGTAACCATAATTGATAAACCGTCCTCACAAAAAAGATGACCTGGATACTTCAAAATATATAGACTGAATTGAGTGGACATACATTAACATAGACCATTCTCAGGACTAACCACACACCAAAAGCGGCAATACTAATAAACAATACAGGGTTCACAAACACAAATCAAGTACTGAACAATAGTACTTACTACAGACAAGCAAAGTTGCACTAATTAAACTCTGCAGACTATTTCTTGCTACCGACCTACGGGATGAACCCCGCATAACTGACTAGGCCATGGACTTCGTGAGAGATGTCTACATGCACCATCACCATCTTGTCAACCTTGGAGAACCTAACAGAGTGGTCTTTCCACTCATAAACATGATGATGAAGACAGACCGCATCAGATTTGTTGGGAAGCTTTACAAGAACCACACCCTTCCTAATCGAAGGCACAGCCAGGAAATTGTTGTGGTCAAGTACAGCCTCGAGAACACGCCTGACAACAATGCTACAGGAAAACACTAGTTCAGGACACGTGGCGACAAGGACACACAGCTGGATAGTTTAGCAGTAGAACTCATCCCCAGGTCTTCCAGTTCACACGGAAATGACTTTGACAACTTCATCTCCACCGCGGACCTGGTTCTAATTCAAACATAAACCATATTTTATTACTACCTCCGTTCAGAAATATAAGATGATTTTCGATATTATACTCCATATATGACTACATATACGCACAGAAATGAGTGAACAAAGACACTAGAACATGTCTTCAAAGGCATGAGAGCAGAGGGATTACTTGCAATATCCATAACACAAGTTACTGAGGCAAATATACCCTCTTCAAAGGTAGCATTGGTGTTCATAAAGTACTCCCTCCATCCCAAAATTCTTGTCTTAGATTTGTCTAGATACGGATGTATCAAGTCACATTTTAGTATTAGATACATTCGTATCTAGACAAATCTAAGACAAGAAATTTGGGACAGAGGGAGTAGTTGAAAGTAATCTATAAGAAATCAGTGTCAACCTCTCGCATGTTTTGGTCAAAAGAGGAATTTAGAACCGTCATTTGGCACACTAAAATCACATGCAAGATCACCCAGAAAGTTGTACTACCAGAACTAGTACTGCATGTTAGATGAAAAAACATGATCAAGATCGAGAAAAAGATCGTTAAAAAGAGACATTACCTGGACTTGCTTAATGAGGGATCCCAGAGAGGGGGGCTTGGATAGGGCGATGGCTTTGATCTTGTCTGTGGTAGTCTCGGCGGGGTGCTTGCGCTTCTTCATACCATGAGCCTCGACGGTTTTGGCCAGAGCCATAAACATCACACTGGCCGGTGCTCCGGCATCCATCCAAGAGAGGAAGCTGAGAGAGAAGAGTTAAAGGAGGAACGAGATGAGGGAGAATCGAAGCGAGTGGGGGTTTTCTTCAAGAGAGGACATTGAGAGAGAAGACTGAAATGATGGTTGCTTCGTCCGTCCAACTTACTGCTGGAAAGGAGGGGGTTTTGTGATTTGACGGCTCATTGGGCATTACTGCGGCGCTTCGATCGGGGTAGTTTACCGTCACTCTACTACGGAGTAATTTAGTGCATGGCTGGTGGACCCAGGTGCTGGCTGTCCCACATGTCGACAAAAGTGAGTAATTTAGTTCATGGCTGGAGGAGGATCCGCATGGTAGAGCGTGTCCAGTGTTTCTCTGAAGAAAAAAATGATTACAGCAAGCGAAACACGGCAGCCACTTGAACATACACAGTGCTCCTACTACTAGGCATGTGCAGTGGTTCATACTAGTATGTCAGTACTAGACAATCTTGTTGCTAGTGTAGTAAGATATGACGATAACAAATGATGTTGTGCGCATGTCAACTACTCCTATATGTAACATAGTACCGCTTTTTCGACTGTCCGGTCAAGAATGAACGGTGAGATCAATGTTAACAGAAGTAGGTGTACAACGCATGGAGAGTACGGTGCTACAGTAATCCATGAAACATGAACCATATGAAGCACAAATAGTGTTAGACAGGGTGTATGAAGGGTGCACAGGATGGGAGCAAAAGTTCCCTTCTCGACCCACTTTTGGGTGTTTGGCAGAGTACATGAAGGGTGCATGAGTCCACACTAGTAGGTTAATAAAAATACACGAAGAGGAAACAACTATATTGAGATGAGAATGCAACCAAACACACCCACACGCTTTGTGCTACAGTGACTGATTTGCACCGTCTGAGTTTGATCCAACGGTCATGTTGCGCCGAGACATGGACATGCCCATGTAGAGGGCGCCTAAACACCACCGAAGTCCCTCTGCTTCTCGAGGCGCACGACCTTGGTGATGCAGGGTGCAACCGCCCGTAGAGCCCGCTCCCGGTCGATGGGAGCCAGCTCGTCAAAGACGGTGTCCAATGGCACGAATGGATTCTGGTGACGGAGTCGTGAAAGGGTTCGCCCGGCAACGGCGACGGCAGCCCACAACCCCTCCTTGTCCAGCTCATCCCCAACCATCACACGGAGATGACTCAGCTCCTCGGAGATATAGGTGAAGAAGGAGACCAGGTCAGGAAGCCGCAACTCGTTGAAGTCGACCGGGTGGTCGAACGGGTTTAGCCCGACGGCCGGCATCGTCGCGCTGGCACGATGGTAGGCATCGCGCAGCCGCAACACGTGCTTGGCAAATTGGTTCACCAAGTGTCTGAGGCGATCCTGGACCACGTCATGATCGGCCCGCTCACACTCCAGACGGCTCTCCCGACGACCTATCGTATCTCCCGCTTTCTGCAGCAACGCCGCCGACGCCTCGAGCATCTTTGTGGTGGACGTCTGCCGCTCTTGAAGCTCCATGAACTCCCACACATAACGGAGGAGCATGGCACTCCTCTCCTCCTTGAGCTCACGGAGTTGCACGTCCTTGGCCCTGAGCTCCGCATCCTTGGCATGGAGCTCCTATGTCAGGCGCCTCACCTAGGACTCCATGATCTGCTATGCCGCCATGGCACCAGGTAGAAGCAATGGGGAGAGGAAGCAAAGGGGGTGAAATGGCTGAAAGGCAATGCAATCTACGGGAAGGCGGAGGGAGCCAGCCAAGGAGCGGGGAATCTTTTGGTTTTCACCACGGTAAAACACCAGTCGACGACTTCTCACATCACAGAGCAGTGGGTTTTACAGGCGGAGTCATCGTGACTAATTGCTGCCGCGTCTGCTCCCGTCAATCAAAAAAATAAAAATCCTACTGCGCCTGCTCCCGTCAATCAAAAAATTAAAAATCATGCCGCACCCAAACACCAGATCAATGCCGCGGTGTATATTTAAATTTACCTGCCGGCAAGTAGATAAAAAAAGGGGTGAAAAAACAAATGTGGCGGCGGCCTAGCTAATCGGTCAAACTAGCCCAACTAGCTAGCCACCATGCTTCACTGATGTACTCGGCGGGAAAGGTGGTCTTTCGTGATTTGACGACTCATTTACTTGCTTCGGCACTATGACCGAGGAGGACCTAGAAAATGCGCGGTAGGGCGTCCCACGTCAGGTAGAATATATGTGTGCACCACCCGGGAGGACCCCGAAACCGCGCGGTAGGGTGTGCCACCTCTCGGCACGGAGGAAAAATGTGCGTGTAAGAATATACTCCCTCCGTCTACGTGTGTAAGTCATCTTACGAAAATCAAATAATCCAAAAACACTTAGGCGCGGTGCATTAACTTCTATCTCGTTTCTTGTTTCTTGACATATCAACCAATAAGAGATGAGGGGTGTGCATGCTTTTAATGATTTGAGACTAACAAACACGACATGAAGTGGTTAGTTCATTGCATGCAATGCTATTAATTAGCAAATAAACATTAAGGTCTCCTGTTTTCCCCTCCTCCTTGGTCACAGTGCCTTACTCACCTAGACGGAGGGAGTACTGTATCAGACGTCGGCAGTAACTCTAGTACCAATGGTTCGACCTCGGGACCCAGCCAGTCGATCAAAAACACCCCACTAGCCACACAACTTCATCATGAAAACGTGGCACGGAGGATAGATGTGGTTAGCTCCGTCTCGACCAGCCACAACGTCTCTTGTTCTAGGCGATTCTTCTATTTTCCAAGCTTTTTTTAGTTGTAATAACACCACTGCAAGCTAGCGCTGCTCTTCGTGTGTGCCCGTGCAAAGGTTAGACGATGGAGAGAAGACAGATTGATATCGCAGACCTGCGACCCACCAGTAAGTGAGACAACGGTCATGCACGTGTTGACGAGCACTCCCTCTACTCTACTCAATGTAATACTGTATAAAATCAAGTTATGGGACAAAGCCAACAACCATTGTTGTTTCAGGCTATCGACTTACGCTTTGTAGTCCATGTTGCCAGTTTGAATCTCCTCTTTTAGATTTGTTAGTTTTAGGACCAAATTTGATGAATGACAAGTGGGACCCCCGTGTGTTGTTCCGATATTTCAGTGTAGGATGGTTTTTTGAACGAACACTTTGCGCGGTTAGACAAGTAACGGCACGAGTTACACGTATTTTGCAAGTTTAAGAACAAAAATGACAGCGGCATAGAATATCACATCCACCCCGCAGCTTAGATACTATGGTGATACGAGTTTTTACACCGTTGGAAGTGAGATCCAATGGCTTGGGAGTAGTCTTTGTAATTATGTGCAATTTCCAAACTCTCCAAAGGTTTTTTTGCAAATAAAACATTCAGGCCTCGTGTGTGCCACTGCATCTTCGATCCAACGGCTCCCCGTTGCTCATATTAGGTGCTCCCCATAGCTTAATTACCCGCTACGGTGATATGAGCATCTAGGTTGTCTGATTAGTGATTAGATGGCACATGCGTAGTACTTGTACTTTTTGTGCATTTCCCAAACTCTATCAGCCGTATATTGCAAAAACATTCAAACCTCCTATTGTAGGCTATTAGATCTCAGTGAACTCGTATCACCATAGAATCTACGGTGCGGGAGCACCTCATATACTCCCGTGCGAGAAAACATAAGGAGCTATCGCAGCTTGGATGCTACGGTGATACGAGCTTCGGGGTCGTTTGATCTGAGATCCAATGGTATCTGAGCAGTCTTTGTGCTTGTAAGCAGTGGCTGAACTCTTTTGGGGTTTTTCTGCAAAAAAACATTCGAACCACCGAGGAGGTGTTGGGTCACAAATCCAACGGCTCCGAAGAGCTTGTACACTAAAGCATCTAAGGTGTGGTAGCACATGATATTCTTACATACAGGAGAATATGATGTCCTCCTTCATCTTAGATGCTACGGTGATACGAGCTTCGAGGTTGTTGGATATGGGATCCAAGGGCATCTAAGTAGTTTTTGTGCAAATTGTGTGCAATTCTCAAACTAATCAAGGTTTCCTATTAAAATACTAAGACACATCAAGTGAGCTGCTATATCTCAGATCTACAAGCTCCAAGCAACTCGTATCGGCATATAGCATCTAAGGTATGGGGGGCACATGATATTCTCCCGGGGAGGAGGGGTGGGGGTGCACAACCAATCGGTGGTTGGGAGGCTGGGGACAAATATAATCTAAACAACCCTAAACAAAGTTCCACAATTTTATCTAAGGTCGAGGGGTTGACCCCCGACAATCATAGCTCCGCCTAAACACAACATTTGCATGTACTGTAGTACTAGACTTAATATTCATGTTTCAGTCTCATGTTCATTTTAAATATTGAACTGAGGACCATGCATGTCTTACATTTTACTCCCTTCGTTCCTATAAATATTAGTTTTTTTAGTGATTTCAAATGGACTGGCACATACGGATGTATATAGACATATTTTAGAGTCTAGATTCACTCATTTTGCTCCATATGTAGTCACTTGTTGAACTCTCTAAAAGACTAATATTTAGGAATAGAAGGAGTATTTTTGAATTCGTGTCATACATGCATGGTTTGGAAAAATAGATGCACTATACTTATTGGATTGTTGTTGTGTTCGTGCGTGTGTGTCTCTATCTGTGTGTGTGTGTGTGGTCATATGCTTGATACATACAAAGTTTTCTCACCTCCATATTGTTCATCTTTTAAATTTGAATTTGCATTGGAAAACTTACTAGGGTTACCATGAAATGTGAAATCCACGTTGAGATCACTATATCACAAACTCACTCTAATTCAACAACTTGTCATCAATCAATTACCACGTTAAGATTAGTATTTGCAAGGAAAATATGGGTATTGTAATACACATAGATTCGTTCGGCAATTTAAAAGGTTCCTTTCGTATTCTCGAATGGTAGGACCCAACGGCGTACCAGCCAGACCTTGGCTCCTGTTGATCCTAAAAAAATAAAAAATAAAAATTGGGGTCATGTCCTTCGGTGGCGTGCGTGGTACGCACATTAGGCAACCCCAACCAGTCGAGCCTCAGCGTTTCAAGTCGAAATATCTGGCGGCCAGAATTCCAACCCTAGGAAATTCCCCTCATGTCCCTGGTCCATAATTACTACCGATGAACAACGGAGGGATGCTTTAGTAACTAGACAACGTTACCTACCGTGCTGAGCACGGTTCAATTCCCTCGGTCGCTGCTCGTCAAGGTCACTCGTCAACTGCATTTCCTAGTACTACTACTACTACACCAGGATGAGCACAGAATTGAGCCCGTTTGTTCGTGCCTAGTACTTGAGCTAATATATCAGGCAATGCAGGTTATCCTTTTACTCTGCATATATAACTTGTCTGAAGTCTAACTAAGCAAAATGTTTGACCAAATCCTTTCTTAAGAAATACAACAGGACAGATGTACGGCTTGAAATTTTATAGCATGATGCATGTTATGATATTGTTTCGAATCCTGGATCTTAAATTTCAGAAAATCCAAAGGTGGGCATGAATTCTTGAAACTGAGCATGTTCACGTGATGTGGCACAAATATTACTTCGTAAGTTTTTTCTTCAATTTGAGACAAGCTGCTTATGACAAGTTGCCCAAATGAAGAGCCAAGGTATTTTGGAACAAAGACATGTCACGTTAAGGCAAGAACTTTCACTATTGAAATTGTGGGCATTTCGTGCCGCCACGAGTCCCCGCTTCTCATCGGCAGGTGCCGTCCGAGCAAGCATGTGATGAGTCGACGGGAGGCGTGCGAGCAGACTGTTGTGCCGGCTGACAGGGAGGCGTGCGATCAGACCGCTGTGCAGGCTCACCGGGAGGCGAGCCCTTTAACCAGGCTCTGCCGCCCACCTTCGTCCCAACTGTTCCCACTTTTAATGTCGCCGGCGCCGCAGTTTAAAATCAACCCCGCACTACCCAGTATCGCTACAATCTTCTCTCTTCCTCTCCGATTCTCCTGTCGTCTACCTCCAACTAGCCTGACCTAAACGTACGCCATGCCGCATCACGACGGTCTGCCCTTAGTGTTCCAGTTTCCTGAGGAAGACACCCAGCCAGAGTCTCAAGAACATAAGGCGCTTTGGGACGAGCTTGAACTGGCCTTGCGGGAAGACGTCGCGCCTGTCCCCGCTCCCGTTCCGGCTCCCGTCGCCCCAACTGCACCAGTGCCCATCCCTGTGGCATTGATGGGCTGGGAGCCGCATATTGTCACCGAGCTTGATCCCACGGGGTTCCACGAGGTCCCCGTCGACTTTTACGTGCCCATGCACCTGCCAGCGCATGCGCCTGCACGTGCACTAACGTGTGCGCCCGTGCCGGTGCCCATGCACACGAATGTCTCCGCCGCACCGTTGACCGCGCCTGTCCCTGCGCGGGTGCCAGTGCCCTCCTCAGCGGCATGGATGGTCGTTGTCGACCGCTTCCTTGCACCAACGCTAGTCGCCTCCTCCCGCCAGTTGACTCGCTCCGAAGTCCAGAACATTTTGGCCTTCCTTGAAGCTAGGCCAACGTCCAGGAGTATGCCAACAACGATGCAAGACAACGCCGTCGTCGTCGGTCAGTGGCCCGACGACACACAGAGAACGGCAGAGGAGCCGCTTCCCACCGCAAGATGCCCCCGCTGCTATGTAATCTAAATTTGCCATGAAAAACGTTCGGATTGGCATGTTTAAAATCCGAACGTTTATCATTTCCGTTTATTTTATATCGATCATTGTATAATTTAAAGTCGGAATCAGACTGAACGAAATCTATGGTTTGATCGATTGAATGTTCTGCTAAAGCCGTATCAAATTAAATATAAAACGTCATAAAGCCACATGTATTCCTTGTCATCCAACGACCTAGACTGCATTGCACGTACATCAAGCCGCATGCACTTAATATACTTCCAAATTAATGTGCATTGCACGTACACACTGACTAATGCTGCTAGTACGTGAAACTGGTGCCGTGACTTGTGAACGCGTCCAGATATGGTCAACGGCAACATCGCCCGTGAGTTCTTCGTGTTTGCCTGTGCGTCTAAACGCAGAAGGGGAGGAGAGAGAGAGCACACATGTAACCCACCAGTAAGTGAAGGTGAATAGTACTAAAAATAATATTACATGTTATCCATTAAATAGGTTGTGGTAATATAAAAACATTATGTGAACAAAGGGGGTACAACAAACATTGTTGTTCTACGTATGTTGCCTATTGACGTGCGGCTTGAAGGCCCGGTCGCATGTTCGATCCTCATCCTTTATTTTTTAATTTGTATATGGGTCCAAATTTGTTTCATGACGTGTGGGCCCCTCGGTGTGTAGTTTGTAGCACTTTAATTTGTGGGTCGACATTTGTTCCATTCCATGTGGACTATCGGTGTGTAGCTTTGTAGCTTATTTATAATAATTAAAGAGAACTACACAGTTTTTTGCAATAATACCATGGTGTGACGTTGAAGGCGAGAAAGGACGTGGGAGAGAGCGATGACCGAGCCAGAGGGATATCAAATAGGAGACTTGCGGGGGTTGCAACGGTGTTTGGAGTAGTTGTGGGCCGAATGCTTCAAAAATATAATCTAAACCGACCGGAATAAATGCCTCCACAAATTAATCCAAGGTTGGAGTGCCCCTCGCAATGTAAATAGCTCTGGCTTTGCGAGCAATGGAGAGGTAGTAGCTTCAATGCGTGGAAGATATGGTGTGAGAAAGCAAGGTCAATCGAGAGACATACAGATAGAGAGACAAAGTGAGTGTGGTCCGACATTCATTGAACAGATATATATGCTCTGGAGAGATATTGTCCGATTGAGCTTTTGGCAAGGGTGAGGGCTGTAAGATAGAGCTTGAGAGATGATCCAGTCACAGACGTGTAAATATATTTTGTGCGTGGGAGGAAGCAAGGCCTATCGATCACATAGGGTCGTCGTGCGATCGAACGAGTGAGATGGGTTGGAGATAGTGACCTAGATAGACAATGTGCGTGAGAGAGTATACAATGTGATTAGGTCGAATTGGGCTCAAACATGGTGATATACCGTTTTTGTCCGAGAAAGAGCGAGGTCAATCGAGACATACACACACACACACACACAGAGAGAGAGAGAGAGAGAGAGAGAGGTTGAGTAAGCGTGGCCCGCCATGAGGTCGAAAGAGTGGCGGCAGCTTGGATGGACTGACCTAGATAGACAATCTATGTGAGAGAGTATAGAGTGTGTCGATCGAGGCCCGAACAAGGAGATATATCATTTGTGTGTGAAAGAAAATGAGGTTAAACGAGACTCGGATAAAGAGAGCAAGATTGAGCGAGTGTGGACCGCCGTGCGGAAGAAAGAGTGAGACAGTCTCGAGGGAGTGGCCTAGATATACAAAGTGCATGCGTGCGCACGAGAGGTTGGGGGGCTAGATAGGAAATGCATGTATTTAGCGCGAGAGGGTGAGAGGGAGAGGGGGAGAGAGAGAGCTCAACATGGGGTGAAATGGCGGGTGTGTGAGGTAAATACATTTGGTAACAGAGTGGAAAAGGGGTTGTGTAGTTGACAGACTTAGAGATCGAAATATGGAGAGATAGTATGAACGTGTGTTGGAAACCGATAGCTTCCTATGGTGGTTAGGAAAGGAAGATTGACCGATACAGGAAGTATGTAGCGTGTGTACAAGACTTAATATCGATGTTTCAATTTGGTGTACATTGTAAGATTTGAACTGAGGACCATGCATACGGGTAATTATTTCGAATTCGTGCCATACTAGGTTTCGAAAAGTTGACATTGACTCAATTCGTTGTGCTTTTTTGTAGGTCATATGTTTGAATCCATCCAAAAGTTTTCTCACTACCATGGTGTTCATCATATACATATGAATTTGTATTAAAAAAGTAGTGTGGATACAGTGAAATGCGAAATCCACGTTAGAATTGGAGATCGCTACGTGACACACACACTAATTCAAATAACTAATTATGTGACACACACACTCTAATCCACGTTAGCCTGGATACTGTTTTGATTTTTTTTTCAAATAACTCCTCATTAATTAATTTATAGTACTCCCTCTATTCACTTTTATAAGACCTTGAAGACATTTTAGACAATGTGCAAAATAGTTCATTTTAAGTTGTCTGAAACGACTTACAAAAGTGAACGGAGGGAGTATCTCGTTTCGAATGACTAATTATTGCAAGGAAAACACGGGCATGGTAATACATACAGATTCGTTTGCAAATGAAAGAAGATTCATTTGCATTCTCAAATGTAGGCGCACCAGGCAGACCAGGGTCGTGTCGGGGTGGACGCTTCTTCGGTGCCTTAAGGCACTGAAGCATAGTCCTGTCGGGGTGGTCGCGTGTGTCGGACGGACGCGTAGCACCCAGCCACCCACCCCCTCCCTCGTCCCTCCCTCCCCCACTCCCTCCCTCGTCCCTTCCTCCCCCCCCAAAAGGACGACAACAAAATAAGTTTGCTCTTCCACGTTTCGGATTGAAATATCTGGCGGCCCCAATTCCATCTCTGCAAAATCTCTCTTCTCCATCGTCCCCTTCCGCGCCCAGATTGCTCAAATCCCTAATTCGCCGCCAACCCAAGCAAATTTCGAATCGTCCCTCGTCTCGTCTCTTTCCCCACCTCTGTGCCGGACGCCGACGACGAAGATGACGGTCGTGCTTCACCACCGCACCGGAGCTACCTCATCTACGCCCTCGTCCACCGCACTGGGTGGTGCACCGACAACGTCGGCCGCTGCAACCGACGTGCCTCACAGACACCGAGTTCCACCGCATCAGGTGCGCTTCACCGACACCGTCTCCCACCTCACCGTGGCTACTTCACCGAGCACATCGTCGCACCTCCGCCCCCCGAGGCCGTTGGGGCTTCACCAACGGTCTCGTCCACCACATCGTAGTGCTGCGCTGCCACTTAAGATCTGCATCTGTGCGCGGCTAGCCAGTGCATCACCCTCAATGGCTCTGAAGTGACCCGCACTCTAGATAGGCGAGCATGCCCAAACGCCGGCCCGAACTAGGTATCCACACATCACTCCCTTGTGCACTGTTTCGACGATGTTTGGATAACCTTTCACTGCTCTCTTATCTTACACGCCTATGCAACTCCGACTTTAACTCTTATTTCTTCTGGAGATATCATCTGAAACAAGAAAATCCATTTTTTAGCGAAGCATGACGGCGCTACGGGATCTGGTACACATCCTGCACACCTGCATAACCTTGTAAGTATCTGTCCTCCGGTACAACATCAAGGTTGATTCCTCTTATTTGATCAACCATTCACCGTGTCAAAAATGCAGAGGGGGATGCAAAGAGCACAAGGCTTGCACATTCAAGCAAGTGGTAACATGGACTTGTACATGGAACATCCCAAGCGCAAGCAGATCTGTAGTGCGCCTATACAACGAGCTAGCGTAAGTCCCTGCATTTCATTTAATTCGTACTAGCATTCGTGTATGATTTGTGTGTAGTGGCGGATCCACGAAATCAAGTTACTAGGGGCGAACATTTAACTTAAAAAATACGAAGGCACTTGCACTTCGGATATCAACATAACTTGAGAAGTGTGAAGCTACATGCACTTTGAAAACCAGCTAATGATCCAAAGTAGTTCAGATTATAAACACTAAATGATGCAAGCACCACAAAACACAAAATGCAACATGGTGTACAAGGACTACAAACATGGTTTGTACCTGCATGAATTATTCGTCTCTGGCTGAAAATATCAAAGTGTAATTGCACCTATAACCAGTGCGCAAACTGCATATCAATATATCTATCCTGCACAAGTATGCCAATAGTTTCAAACAACAGATTAGAAAATTATTTATGCTATGTTGTCATGATATGGGGACTTTCTGGTAGATGGCCTCGATGTTTCCTCAAGCTATGAAAATGCACTATAATTTGCTTGTCATCAATGCCTGCAATCTCTATCTCTCTCAACATAACAGATCATCATTAGACACTAAATCCTTCAATGAGCTTGCAAAATCTTTCATTAGATCCCTCATTAGACACTATATGTTCATCACCAGGAGCATGTAAAATGTTTGCATCAAATCCTTCATTAGGAGTCTGTTCATTAGACACTTCAGACTCAAGAACAACATGAGCTTGTATGTTTGCATCGGAAACTTGATTAGATACATCAGATTCAGTCAGTTCAGTATTGATTGGGGGAGTTATAAAATAAGTAGAAATTGGTTTCATTTTCTCATAGATTCCCTACATACAAGCAGTTTTACAACACCGTCAGGTTTAACTATTGGCCAGAAATTGAAGAGTTGAATTAGATATAATCAGGGATGTGATGTACATGCTCGTTGCGCATGCTACTCTTGCAAGCTGTGACTGTCTGTTTGCACAAGCTCGATGCCATGCCCGCGCTGCTGCCGCTACCTCCCACGCAGGCTACACCCAGGGTTGGATCTTCATCTTCTTGTCCTTTTGTTCGCTTGAAGCCCGGCGACCGCCCTCCAACGAGGGCGCGAGGAAGTGCAGTGTCGGTCTGTCCAGCGGCGGCTAGTTTAGGAGCGAACCAGACTGGAGGCTGGAGCGAATCAATTGGGATATTTCCTGTTGTCGATCGATATGGGAGGCGCTCGTTTGGGCCGCGAGCCTGCTATAGGGCCTGCCTTGCACTTATGTTATTGGCCCATCTAAATTGAAACATTTTTCTTCATTTTTTACATTGCCTGCTCATGCGTTGGGACAAACAAAACAAGCCTGGGCCAACCTGGACGACTCAAACTAGCTGCACACTTTCTAGCCACCTGAGGCAGCCGCCCATACCAGCCCCTTTGGTGGCGTCGCCCCTTTTTGCGTGTATGATTGGGTAGTGAAAAATATTCCAGTGGCGCTTTTGATTTACCCACAGAATGGTTGAATTGCTTGTTTCTATGAACTGAGTTCGCCAATAATGTGAAGGATGCCAGTCTTTTCATCCTATTGTAGATTTCTTAGATCTCAATATGCCAAAAGTAATCACATGAAATATACAGTAAAAGCCAATGTGATGTGTGCGGCTACAACTAGTCTGACTACATGTCCTCATATAACATATCAAGGACGCACCATCTGACCAGATTAACCATTCGACTTACCAATGCAGTGTGGGAAGAAAGAAGTATTGGGACCGCGGATCCAAGTAATTGATGCCATGGACTCCTTCGTACAACCTTGTAAGTGAAAAAGAAGTTGCAGTGTGCATGTACAAAGAACTAGCGTAAGTTCATTTACCTGCTTCTCAGAATTTTAGTTAGCCACTTATTGCAAAATTGTTCAATTACGTTGCTTGGCTTAATTTAGTTTGCTACTGATTACATAATGCCACAGCCTGTTAATCATATTGTAGACTGCGCCTAGATATTTGTTTGACACTTACTGTTAAGAATTACCTGTTTGCCTTAACTAAAATATCTACTTGTTTGTTTAACTGCTTTGCTGCTGCAACAGCGGGTTACAACGATGTTAATAACTACTTTTCAGCATCCAATTGAAACTCCTTAATTCCTTGTTTCTTTAACTGGTTTGCTGTTATAACTCCCAGTTGAGATGTTTTGGTAACTTCAACTTTTCTGAATCCAATCAGAACTTTAATGGAAAAACATGATAGCCCAAGATCAAAGAGTGAGGTCACCATGGACGTTGCATCATCCCACAGCAGTGGCACCGGCCGAATCGTGCATTATGGATTGCCAACTGTTGATGCTCTAGAGGCTAAACTAGTGGTAGAAAGAGATTCTACTTCTGCACTTAGAGATGAAGTTGACATGTTGAGGAAGCAAACAGCACAATCACAAGCAGTACTCAAGACAACCATTAAATATTTGGTGGATTTCAAAACGAAGCAAGCTGAGACTGACCAGATTGTTAAGGTCTTGAAGGAAAAAAGGAATTAAATTCCTACTTGGTAAATCATAGGTGAAATGTTCTTTCCATCTTGAATAACCTTTGTGTTGTCTGTCCATGTAATCAATCAAACCATTTGTTTTAGAGATCTTGTAATAATTGTTTTTTTTTTGGTTTGTAATTTTATTTGAGCACAAGTCTATATTAAGTGATAAGACTCGGAGACATTTCATTTGGATTGTTGTCCCAGACCTACAAATATGCCAATCGGGCTGAATGTGCATTCAGCAATAGTAGTAGTATAGATGGACCATAAGTGGCACACATCGGAAAGGGCCAAGATGCTGGCTAAAAAAATGATGTTGGTGTAGCCAAAAAAATGTACAACGGCCTGGCTTATGTATGCTAGTTGATATTATTGATCCATATATTCTATAAGTGTTTATATGTCTGTTAATTCTGTACATTCTAGGTTGATTGACTCGGTATTTGAATCTTGATACATCGCTTGTGTACATATCTAAATGGGAGTACACCTTATGCTGCGTGTGACATTTGAGTTGGACATGAAGTGTTCCAAATATTTGAATTCAACTTAAACTGGATTCTAACTTCTGAATTTGAGTATCGACACATGTAAACCATATTCATATATGACAGTGGAATACATCTTTGTCGTCCTTCTGAAGATATATAAAAACACGTAGAATGATTTATAAAGATTGATATATGAATACAAAATGGATTAGAATTTAGTTGCCAGGGTAAACATGGATGCTTATTGTCCCAAAATTCGACAGAAGCGGCAAAATGTCCACTCCCACATCGGCTGCCCGAAGCTAAGTGTTTGGGAGATGGAAATTACTGTCTACCCATTACACAGACAATCCATCGGCCCGATTTCCACTGCTCTAAATAGGGGTAGGTTAGTAACTTCAATTAGACGTGACACGACCACCTCTGAGCCCATTCCGACACGGTGGGTGTCAAACATGGGCGGCAAAACACATTTGATTCAATCTCGTCCGAAAGACCTCTGTTTCTCCCTCCATTCCCCATTCATAGACGGTGGGCGGCAAAACAAACTCGACTCGGCCGAAATCGATGTAGGTAAATATTTTCAATAGGGGCAGGTTTGTAACTTCACTCAGACGTGACATAACCGCCCTACCTGTCAGCCCCGTTCATACACCATGGGCGCCAACCATGGGTGCCAACCACCCTCTCCTCGCCCGTAATCGCTCTAGGCAAATATTGGCGAGATGCGAGATTACCGTCCTATCCCCAACCGACGAGACGTCCAAACTTTAAATGGGGCTAAGTTCGTAACTTTCCCATATTTCAGACAGGCGCGTCCCAAAAACATGGTTCCCCGTACCTCTCCCTCCATTTTCCTATTCATACACCGTCCGCGCTAGAACACCCCATCCCCACACCAGCCTCCGTCCCCCACCGTCCTCCACCATGCCGGAGCGCCTACCAAGACCGCGTCGTCCACTACTAGAGATGGACGTTTCTCATCCACGGCGACGGACCAATAACCTTGCATCGCGTCCTCTCGCTTCGTCGACGCCGTCGTCCTCTTTGCCGGGGCCGCTCACACGACCTTCTCTTCCACCGCAACGGGACTTATCCCCCGATGCACCCGTCTACCATCGCAAATCTGCTTCAACACCACCGACAGCCATCGCCCCCCGGGTGCCTACACGGCACCGCAAGAGAGGTGGTACTTCATATCTCCTCAACTTTTTGATCTCAACCAGAAAATAGATCTTAACTTGGTTACTCTACTTTCTTTTTAGCTCTTAGAATTTAGTTCTTAGTTCGAAGCAAACAATGGACGCTAAATATCATTTCTTCGGTTTGCAGCTTCAAATCTGCCATGCCACAGCCATAATATGGTTTAATTGATCATGCTTAGGGTTTAATTGATCATGTTGGTTCCGTGGTTGTTTCTTTAATAGAAATCGGAGGGGAAACCCTCTTTTGCAAAAAAACTATGCTTAGAGTTTCCCCCTTTTATGATCACTATACGATCAGAATACGTGCTTCGTGTCATAATAACACTTCTCCACCCATCAAGCTAAACAAGCTTAGTTGTTCAAATACGAATCTGATATTATTAAAACAGAGTTGTTTGATTGGTCAGCTAAATGTTCCTAAATTAGTTTCGAAAATGCATGTTCACCGCTCGGGTGTGTATCTCTACCGGGTGCCCATGGTGGGCCGGCCCACCCTGGGATTTTGGGTTGTCCCAGGCCCCGATTCCCCTCTGTTCTGCTGCGCGCTTCCGATCTCTACTCGCCCCCAGCCGCCTACCTCGCCGGCGACTTGCCGTCCCCGGACGGCATGACTCTAGGAGGAGACGTCGAACTAATAGGAGGCCAGGAACCGCCCGCCCAACAGCGTCACCGCTGCCCGGGCACGCCGCGGTGCCTACCTTCCCAGTCTGTTCAGGGCTCAAGCGTGCAGCACCCACCAAGCCAACCCGATTTATCTTGAGATACGTCCTCAACACTCAGCAGCCACTTCTCATCACCCATTTTCTAATTGATTCATTACTCATTAGGTAGGACTGTCATTAGGGTTTGTTGTGTGCTCAGTGCTACCTTGTTCAGATGTATTTCGGTAATCTTTAGTACCTCTAAAGTTCATAGGGTTTTCAAAATTCCGGCCCTCGGAACAGACACTAGTCATTTTGGATTGTTGGTCGTAGTGACATTGACCCAGATTACTACTGCAAGCCTGGTTTGTTGACAATTTTACTTGTCTTTCTTACTCATTCGATATAATATCCAATTATTCACGTCGATTAGTTGCAAACAATAAGTGCTAGACAAACTTCTTCATTCAGATTTTGGACGGTCTCTTATTGCAGTTACAATTCTGCATACTTGTCCTAGTAAGCTCACAAGTAAATGATTGATTCACTACATCTATGCTTGCCTTGTCATATTTATTGTCAATATTCTTTTAGGGTGGACCACCCTGTTTCTAAATACTAGAACCGTAGACATGAGTGAATAGTATTTCTCTATGTGATCTCTTCCATCATGTGTGGGCAACGAACACTGCATTGTATAGAAAGAAAGTGTCATTTCCCGCTGTTACATAGGTTTCGATCTTTTACATGGATTACAATCTGCCTACTTGCTTTGTGTCGCACTACCAACACTCCACCCTTGAAGCTAAACATTATGCCACTCATAATTGCTTAGTTTATTTGTTCAAATACGAATTTCATATGATTCTAATACTCCCACTTCAGTTTTGAAATGTATGCCTGTCTGTTATAGAGACATAAGGGGTTTGTATTTCTGTTTGTGGTCTGGTCAGCATGGTTGGGGGGTGAACTTTGCATATGCAGGGGTTTATAGGGAGACACTCTTCGAGTTGAATCCGCAATGCATTCCATAGATAATCTAACTATTTTTTATGCTTTCATGAATCTCAGATTCTGAACAGCATCATAATGATTATGAGCTTGCGCGCATGAAAAGAATAAAGCAGAACAATGCCATGGCTGTCAAACTTGGCATTAAGGGACTGAAATCAAGTCTGGATTCAATGCAATGCAAACGCTCTCCACCTACAAATTCATGCTCAGAATATGATCCTAACAGTGATTCTGAGCTAGAGGGAGACCTAAGTCAATGTAGCTCCCTAGTGGAGGAGTCAAACGAAGATTCCCTATCTTATTCACCCATCAAGGTACTTGCTCTAATTTTCCAAGGTTACATTGCTCGCACATATCTTGCAACTGATGCTTTTCATTGCTTCTACTTTGTTGAACTGCCATTAGCTTAGTTTACACATCGTGTATGTGAATATGCCCTGCCTATCCATTTTCAGTACATATTCCATCTGTCATCATACCATATTTATCCATTCAAATGATGTTCTTGTGTATTAGACGTTCAAAAGGAAGAGTGCGATTGCTGATCGTGGAGGAGCACAAGCAAAGTATTTGGAAAAGGTAGTGCACCTGATAAATCAAATAGCCAATTAGGTGTAGTTGCAATATCACCTGACCCACAAAACACCCCAACTCTAGCAGACTCTAGCCCTACTACACTGGTCATTTCTGATGCCCCAACTCAGCAGACCCCAACTGCAGCAAACAGTATGATTATGCCAGTTGACATAGCACCAGCTCTACGACACAAAACCCCCATTCCAGCAAAGAGTACACCAAATCGAGTTGCCAAATCCCTTTTCGAACCAGAGAGAGACCCAATTGCAGCAAATAGGACCACTGTTCCATTTCTTCCCAGTTTAGAAGACGAAGCTTATGTTGTTGTCAGGAACTTTGTGCGCATCTTTCCTTCATGGAAAGATTATACCGCAGACACAGAACAATTTCCAGTCTTCCTCCGCAACTTACGCGTAAGTAATGTACTAATGTTATTCATGGTCATTATTGCATATGTTTCTGCTGACAGAAGACACAAGATTTCATTCTTTTAAATAGGCGAGGAGCAAATTGGATTGTCAAGACGAGCCAAGGTTGGTTGCGCTTTTCAAGCACTCGATGATGAAGTACTGTTCCTACCTGAGGCAAGCGCACTTCGATGGCAAGCCTCTGAACAAAATTTCTGTAAAGTCTCTGGTGCTACATTTATCCGCCGGTGACTAGAATAATCTTGTTACACATTGGTCTCGGCTGCAGCGTAAGGTACTGTCTATGATATCACTTGTATGAAAACTGTTAGCAGAAGAACATTCATTCTCAAGGGACCACAGAATCTCGCAACTATACTGCACACTGCATTGCTCTTGTGAGTACCTCTTGCCCTGTATGACCATGCTTACTTTCATAGTTGTTTGATTATGTGGCATCACTGCACATGTTAGCCTTGTAATCGTCCATTTGGTGGACATTATAAGATCTGTATGGACTCTTACATAAATTTAGAATCAAACCAATGCTTTTGAAGAGGTTTAGGTCTGCAGTCCTCTTGTAAGGACTGAATGTGGTCTATCATTGTACTTACATTAACAGCTACTCCCTCCGTCCCATAATAAAATAACGTTTTGTACAGTACACCAGTGTTCAAAACACTCTTTTATTATGGGAAGAGGGATTGGTTCATTGTGTAGCATTCTACATTTTATCTCCCCCGCCCACCATTTACTAAAAAAGATCAGATCTATATTTAATCTTACCAACAAGTAGAATACAGACAATGCTAGTGCAAAAGTGTAGCCCATTGCTCTTGTCAGTACATTTTGTCCTGTAACGCTTGTACTTCCAGGGATTGGTAGTTGATTATGTAGCATCAATCTCCATCTTATCTTCATTATCCTCTATCCCTTCCAGTATTATCATATCTATAATTACTCTCTACAAAATGTAGAGTACAGGCAATGCTTATGAAGAAGATTCTGTGATGAAATTCTTGAGTTATCCTTCCCTTGACATGGAGAGGGCATTATAAAGCCAGTGTTAACTGTTAATGTAAGTCGGTCCTTCTAAAGCCTTTATCCTCAACTGCTGTTTAATTTGCTCATACTCCCTATCGTTTACTGTTGTTTAGTTTGTTGTTTCTACCAAAATGTGTTCGCAAGAACCGTAAGTTCTAAGTTTTCCTTGTAAAACCAAATTCCTTATTCATACCATGCACATTACTTAATACTCCCTATATGTATGCTTGTTTTTGTGGATCTATAATCCAGTGCGTGGTGAAGCAGCCCACGTTTGCACCTTGTCATCTCTTGTTTTATCTTACTGATGTGGCTGATGATATGAACAACATGCCATGCACATTATCCAAAATAGATATAATGATTTTATTTTCCCTTCATCTATGCTTGTTATGTTGACATGGTAATCCAGTAGTGTGGTGAAGCTCCCCGCATTATGAACAATGCCAAATTATGCTATTGATATTTTGAACTTACTCTTTATTTTCTAATTTGAAATTGGATGGAATTGAAAGAACAGTTATCATCTTTGTTTATATACGTGCAAAACCTGTCATCTCTCTGCTTTGTTTCAGGGTGATATGCCTGATGGCATGCACAAGTCTGCTGAAGGCTGTGAGACAAACCCAACATATATTGCAGCAAAGAAGGCAAAACATCTTGAAGATAGTGAGACAACCCCAAAGTCTTATCTTGATGCAGTGTTCAAGTTACTTGAGACTAGCAGTAGACAAGCTCACAGAATTCATTGTCTGGATCAGTTCGACTTCTTCAGTCCCAAGTTCTAGCAGAAAGGCATTCTGCAACTCAACTTCGACTTGAAGTCCTATCTCTAAGAAAGATTGCGGAGAACACCAATGAGAACCTCATCGCTAAACAGCTACACCTGGAAGCTATGACCGACATGCTAGGCCGGTCTCACAGCCTTGCTCAGCAGCTTGCGCAACAGTTCCCCCGCAAGGCTAACCTTTCTTGAACTGTCTTGGAAGTGGTCTCAGTTCAGTATTATTTTGTTACGCTGCAACGGTGCCCAGTTTTTGTAATCTGCTTCTTCGTTGCGCTTTATGATCACTGGTGGCGAACTTCGATGCCCAGTGGATGTAATATACCTTAAATCCTTTATTGTATAGTGTAGGTTTATTCTTAGTTACTATGTTGTAATTTCTTTATTGTATAGAGTAGGTTTGTTCTTAATTCCTACTAGTTACTGCCATCATTCGCTATCTGAACAAAAATCAGATGCAGTCAACCGGGCTGAAACATTCAACTCTAACGGGCATGGTTTTTAGCGGGCCACAATTGGGTCGGCCTGCGTCTTTCTTGGGCCCGAATAATTGGGGCCTTCACACATTGCGCCAGGCCCAAACTTACACCGGCCTATATTTTAGTTGGGCTTTTTGTCGACCCAGCACTTAGTTTGGCCCAGGTAGTGTTGGGCCATTAATAGGCTGAATATTGTACTGGCCTGTTACGGCTGAGATGAAACCACGGGCCTTTAGCAGGCCAAAATGCATGTTGGGCCTCAATTTTCACTAGTCGTTGACGGGCGTTCAGCACGCTGAAATGTAGACCGGGCCATTTTGGGCCCAGTTAGCTCACGGGTCGTTACCAGGCCGAAACATATGTCAGGACTTAGTTGGCCCACTGATATCATGGGCCTTTAAGAGGTCAAAAGCTTAGTACAGGCATCAATGGGCCGAATTACACGATAGGCCTTTAAAAGGCCCAAAGTCACGTTGGGCTTAACTGTTGCCACCTTTAGCACGGGCCGTTAGTGGGCCCGATGTCCCGTGAGACCATAAATGGCCCATGGGCGGCACGGGCCATTCCCAGGCCGAAAGTCACACCGGGCTGAAATGGGCCCATGTCTACATCAGGCCTCAAACAGGCCGAAAGTCACACCGGGCTGAAATGGGCCCATGTCTACATCAGGCCTCTAACAGGCCGAAAGTCAATGGGCCGTAGTTGGGCCCAAATATTTGGCGAACAATTAACGGGCCAGATCTGGCTTTGGGTCGCAAATGGGCCCAATTATTGGGCGAAGAATTAACGGGCCAGATCTGGCTTCGGGCCGTAAATGGGCCCAAATTTTGGCCGAACAATTAACAGGCCAGATCTAGCTTCAGGCCGTAAATGGGACTTTATTAAGCAGGCCATTATTGGGCTGGCCCACTAGTACCTGATTAAGTACTACGGGCCTTTGACTGGGCCGGCCTTTTAACCTATATGGGCCTCTGTTGGGCCCAGCCACGTGTCGACGTATCATAGGCATGTCTCCTCCAATGGACGGGCGACATCTGGCCCACTGACGAGCTGACAGGTGTTCCCTTCGGCCAATCAGAATTTTACACGTGGAAATTTCCCATTGGTCCGGGCTGTTAACGGGTTATCGGATCCAAAACCCAACCTGATAGCTTAACGGCGTTCCGTTACGGTGGATGCCACGTGTCGGTCACCCTTGATGAAAGCACTTCTGTGACGCGCGATTTATCGTCATGGAAGTGGACACTTCCGTGATGATAATTTTGGTAATGTCATGGAACACTTCTACGACAGCACAGGTATGACTATCTTGATTATGTCATAAAATTGTCATGGATGTACATGCATGACAGAAAACGCGACCTACTGTGACAAACATGTATCATCACGGAAGTGTATTTTTTTGTAGTGTGTGCGGAGCACGGTTCAATTCCCTCGATTGCCGCTCGTCAAGGTCACCCGTCAACTGCATTGCCTTAAACTACTACTACTACTACTACTACAGGATGAGCACAGAATTGAGCCCGTTTGTTCGTGCCTAGTACTTGAGTTAATATATCAAGCAATGCACTGGTTCGGAGGTATTATCCTTTTACTCTGCATATATAACTTGTCTGAAGTCTAACTAAGCAAAATGTTTGACCAAATCCTTTCTTAAGAAATACAACATGACAGATGTACGGCTTGAAAATTTATTGCATGATGCAGGTTATGATATTGTTTCGAATCCTGGATCTTAAATTTCAGAAAATCCAAAAGTGAGCATAAATTCTTGAAACTGAGCATGGTCATGTGATATGGCACAAATATTACTTCGTAAGTTTTTTCTTCAATTTGAGACAAGCTTCTTATAACAAGTTGCACAAATGAAGAGCCAAGGTATTTTGGGACAAAGACCTGTCACGTTAAGGCGAACGCTTTCACTATTGAAACCATGGGCGTTTACGTGCCGCCACGAGTCCCCGCTTCTCATCGGCAGGTGCCGTTCGAGCAAGCGTGTGAGTCGACGGGAGGCGTGCGAGCAGACCGCTATGCAGGCTCACCGGGAGGCGAGCCTTTGACCAGGATCCACCGCCCACCTTCATCCCAACAGCTCCCACTATTAATGTCGTCGGCGCCGCAGTTTAAAATCAACCCCGCACTACCCGATATCGCTACAATTTTCTCTCTTCCTCTCCGATTCTCCTTTCGTCCACCTCCAACTAGCCTGACCTAAATGTACGCCATGCCGCATCACGGGGGTCTGCCCTTAGTCTTCCAGTTTCCTAAGGAAGACAACCAGCCGGAGTCTCAAGAACATAAGGTGCTTTGGGACGAGCTTGAACTAGCCTTGCAGGAAGACGCCGCGCTCCGCTCCCGTTTCGGCTCCCGTCGCCCCGACTGCGCTGGTGCCCATCCTCGTGGCATTTATGGGCTAGGAGCCACACATTGTTGCCGAGCTGGATCCCACAGAGTTTCACGAGGTCCCCGCCGACTTTCACGCGCTCGTGCACCTGCCAGCGCATGCGCCTGTGCGTGTATTGACGCGCACGCCCGTGCCAGCGCCCGTGCACCTGCCAGCGCATGCGCCTGCGCGTTCACTGACGTGCGCACCTGTGCCGGTGCCCCTACACACAAATGTCTCTGCCGCGCCGTTGACAGCGCTTGTTCCCACACGGGTGCCAGTGCCCCCCTCATCGACATGGATGGCCGCCGTCGACCGCTGCCTTGCACCAACGCCAGTCGCCTCCTCCCGCCAGTTGACTCGCTCCAAAGTCCAGAACATTTTGGCCTTCCTTGAAGCTAGGCCAACGTCCAGGAGTATGCCAACAACAGCGCAAGACGCCACCATCATCGTCGGTCAGTGGCCCGACGACACTAAGAGCACGGCAGAGGAGCCGCTTCCCACCGCAAGACGCCCCCGCCGCTGTCGCGTAATCTAAATTTGCCATGAAAAACATTCAGATTGGCATGCTTAAAATCCGAACGTTTATCATTTCCGTTTATTTTATATCGATCATCGTATAATTTAAAGTCGGAGTCAGACTGAACGAAATCTATTGTTTGATCGATTGAATGCTCTGCTAGAGCCGTATCAAGTTAAATATAAAACATCATCAAGCCACATGTATTCCTTGTCATCCAATGACCTAGACTACTTCAATGTTGAGCGCTCAACACGTTTAGCGTGAAGTTAATTTTATGCCAAAAATAGTGCTAATCACATAATAACACGCAAATAATATACTACTTAATATCCGCATGCACTTAATATACTTCCAAATTAACGTGCATTGCACGTACACACTGACTAGTGCTGCTAGTACCTGAAACTAGTGTCGTAACTTGTGAACGCGTCCAGATATGGTCAACGGCAACATCGCCCGCGAGTTCTTCGTGTTTGCCCGCGTCTAAACACAGAAGGGGAGGAGAGAGAGAGCACACATGGAACCCACCAGTAAGTGAAGGCGAATAGTACGAAAAATAATATTACATGTTATCCATTAAATAGGTTGTGGTAATATAAAAAAATTATGTGAACAAAGGGGGGTACAACAAACATTGTTGTTCAACGTATGTTGCCTATTGACGTGCGGCTTGAAGGCCGTGGTCGCATGTTCGATCCTCGTCCTATATTTTTTAATTTGTATATGGGTTCAAATTTGTTTCATGAGATGTGGGCCCCTCGGTGTGTAGTTTGTAGCACTTTAATTTGTCGGTCGAAATTTGTTTCATTCCAAGTGGACTATCGGTGTGTAGTTTTGTAGCTTATTTATAATAATTAAAGAGAACAACAGAGTTTTTTGCAATAATACCATGGTGCGACGTTGAAGGGGAGAAAGGACGTGCGAGAGAGCGATGACCGAGCCAGAGGGAAATCCACTAGGGGAGTTGCGGGGGTTGCAACGGTGTTTGGAGTAGTTGTGGGCCGAATGCTACGAAAATATAATCTAAACCGACCGGAATAAATGCCTACACAAATTAATCCAAGGTTGGAGTGCCCCTCGCAATGTAAATAGCTCCGGCTTTGCGAGGGATGGAGAGGTAGCTTCAATGCGTGGAAGATACGGTGTGAGAAAGCGAGGTCAATGAGAGACATATAAATAGAGAGACAAAGTGAGTGTGGTCTGACATTCATTGAACAGATATATATGCTCTGGAGAGATATTGTCTGATTGAGCTTTTGGCAAGGGTGAGGGCTGTAAGATAGAGCTTGAGAGATGATCCAGTCACAGACGTGTAGATATATTTTGTGCATGGGAGGAAGCAGTGGCAATCGATCACATAGGGTCGTCGTGCGATCGAAAGAGTGAGACGGGTTGGAGAGAGTGACCTAGATAGACAATGTGCGTGAGAGAGTATACAATGTGAATAGATCGAATTGGGCTAAAACAAGGTGATATATCGTTTTTGTCCGAGAAAGAGTGAGGTCAATCGAGACATACAAAGAGAGAGAGAGAGAGAGAGAGAGAGAGATTGAGTGAGCATGGCCCGCCATGAGGTCGAAAGAGTGAGGGCGGCTTGGATGGACTGGCCTAGATAGACAATTTGCGTGAGAGAGTATAGAGTGTGTCGATCGAGGCCCGAACAGGGAGATATATCATTTGTGTGTGAAAGAAAACAAGGTTAAACGAGACTCGGATAAAGAGAGCGAGATTGAGCGAGTGTGGCCCGCCATGCGAAAGAAAGAGTGAGACAGTCTCGAGGGAGTGACCTAGATAGACTGCGTGCGTGCATGCGCACGAGAGGTTGGGGGGCTAGATAGGCAATGCATGTATTTAGCGCGAGAGGGTGAGAGGGAGAGGGAGGGAGAGAGAGAGAGAGAGCTTGGCATGGGGTGCAATGGCGGGTGTGTGAGGTAAATACATTTGGTAACAGAGTGCAAAAAGGGGTTGTGTAGTTGAGAGACTTAGAGATCAAAACATGGAGAGAAAGAACGAACGTGTGTTGGAAACCGATAGCTTCCTAAGGTGGTTAGGAGAGGAAGGTCGACCGATACAGGAAGTATGTAGCGTGTGTGCGGGGGGGGGCTAAAAACAACATTTGAATGTACATAGTACGAGACTTAATGTCGATGTTTCAATTCGGTGTACATTGTAAGATTTGAAATGAGGACCGTGCATATGGGTAATTATTTCGAATTCGTGCCATACTAGGTTTCGAAAAGTTGACATTGACTCAATTTGTTGTGCTATTTTGTAGGTCATATGTTTGAATACATCCAAAAGTTTTCTCACTACCATGGTGTTCATCATATACATATGAATTTGTATTAAAAAAGTAGCATGGATACAGTGAAATGCGAAATCCACGTTAGAATTGGAGATCGCTACGTGACACACACTCTAATTCAAATAACTAATTATGTGACACACACTCTAATCCACGTTAGCGTGGATACCGTATCGATTTTTTTTCAAATCACTCCTCAGTAATTAATTTATAGTACTCGCTTTGTTCACTTTTATAAGACCTTGAAGACATTTCAGACAATGTGCAAAACAGTTCATTTTAAGTTGCTTGAAACGACTTACAAAAGTGAACGGATGGAGTATCTCGTTTCGAATGACTAATTATTGCAAGGAAAACACGGGCATGGTAATACATACAGATTCGTTTGCAAATGAAAGAAGTTTCATTTGCATTCTCAAATGTAGGCGCACCAGGCAGACCAGGGTCGTGTCGAGGTGGTCGCGTGTGTCGGACGGACACGTAGCACCTAGCCACCCACCCCTCTCCTTCCCTCCCCCACTCTCCCCACCCCCC